>NC_030679.2:138465994-138755994 GCF_000004195.4 Xenopus tropicalis | reverse complement strand
GCCCTGCAGAGCTTACACTCTAATATACAGAGGGACACACATACAATACAGGGAGAGGGAACCATTGGGAGAAGGGAATCCTGCCCTGCAGAGCTTACACTCTAATATACAGAGGGACACAGATACAATACAGGGAGAGGGAACCATTGGGAGAAGGGAATCCTGCCCTGCAGAGCTTACACTCTAATATACAGAGGGACACAGATACAATACAGGGAGAGGGAACCATTGGGAGAAGGGAATCCTGCCCTGCAGAGCTTACACTCTAATATACAGAGGGGCACAGATACAATACAGGGAGAGGGAACCATTGGGAGAAGGGAATCCTGCCCTGCAGAGCTTACACTCTAATATACAGAGGGGCACAGATACAATACAGGGAGAGGGAACCATTGGGAGAAGGGAATCCTGCCCTGCAGAGCTTACACTCTAATATACAGAGAAACACAGATACAATACAGGGAGAGGGAACCATTGGGAGAAGGGAATCCTGCGATGCAGAGCTTACACTCTAATATACAGAGGGGCACAGATACAATACAGGGAGAGGGAACCATTGGGAGAAGGGAATCCTGCCCTGCAGAGCTTACACTCTAATATATAGAGGGACACAGATACAATACAGGGAGAGGGAACCATTGGGAGAAGGGAATCCTGCCCTGCAGAGCTTACACTCTAATATACAGAGGGACACAGATACAATACAAGGAGAGGGAACCATTGGGAGAAGGGAATCCTGCCCTGCAGAGCTTACACTCTAATATACAGAGGGACACAGATACAATACAGGGAGAGGGAACCATTGGGAGAAGGGAATCCTGCCCTGCAGAGTTTACACTCTAATATACAGAGGGACACAGATACAATACAGGGAGAGGGAACCATTGGGAGAAGGGAATCCTGATACTAATTGTATGGCCTTGTTCCTCGCAGGAGGAAAGCTGGGATAGTGCTGAGGCCCTGGGATGCAAAATTACATCACTGGATACAATGCAAAAAGGGACATTGGAAAAGGGAAATACTTTATTACAGTATTATAGTACAATCTTCAACACTTTCACTGCTACATTACTAATATAGTGCAGTCTTTATTATTATTCCGAGCTCTATTTATCCTTGCCAAATATTTCTTCCAGACTCAGCTCCCGTTCAAACCTGGGGATGGAATTCCGGTGACGGATGTACCTGCAACTCTTCACGTCTTCTAAAGTGATCTCAGAGGGGTTCTTCAGTTCTTGGCTTTTTCCCGTACTCTCTTTCTCATCGTCTGTTGAGAGTCCGACCGAGTCAAAACTATTGAATCTTTTCACCTTGGCGATAAAGTTCGATATTTTCCTTTGAAGTTCCGATGAGCACGAAGCGTCCGAGCTGCGCCGCCCAAACCTGTACCTAGTATTGAACATGAGTGACAAAATTACATTTTCTTGATGGCCAATGAGAGCTGACTGGTTGCTGTTGTTTACAAAGATTACTCCCCACTATGTTGTTCCCACGATGAAAGCCTGGATTTCCTTTTGCAGTAAATGTAAGTAAATTTGATGTTTTTTTTGTAAATGTTGTGACATTAATGTGATTCCTACTGAGAAACTAAATCTGTAGCGCATTGAGCACTAAGCAGAGATACATTAGATAATAGGCTGCTGTAAGGCATTCATTGTGAATAATTGGTACAATTTTTCCTTTATAGCAGACAATGGTGATTGTTGTTTTACAGCGACACTGAATAAATGGGCCCACTTGGGTCAGTGGGTCAGTAAGTTATTAATGCCCTAGGGCACGATGAGATAATACAGTTTTAATGAGTCATGGATCTATTATCCAGGGGTAATTATCTAATTTATTAGACTCTGGGTCACATTTCATTAAAGAGCCTATAGACAGCGATTATTTAATGGTCTGTGCTGATCAGCAACCCTGAACGACCCCGCTGAAAATCAGCTACTTTATATTCAGTTCAACAGATATGAATTAAGCAATAATAGCAGGGAATCAAGGAGCCAGAACTGTGTACAAATAACTGCTTGCTGTGCTATAGGTTATATAGGTTATAGGCTATAGGTTGATTCTTCCCTTCACTACAATGGGATAAGGTTGCCAACAAGTTACGTTATATTATGACCTGACTTAATGAATGATTCTCAACTAATGGCCAAACCACCAACCTTCTGCTTTCCTCTCCCGCTTCACGTCCGTGAGTACCAAGTAGTGGGAGTGAATATCGTTTCCTCGATAAGTCTGGTAGATCAGGAGGAAGTCCCATTTCGAGGCTTTCCAACGAAGGGGTCACATCTCCAGCAGAGACAAACATAAAGAACGCCAGTCAGCATTTCTTTCTAAGGGCTCTGGCATACGGGGAGATTAGTCGCCCGCGACAAAACTCCCTGTTCGCGGGCGACTAATCTCCCCAGATTGCCATCTCACCGGCAAAAATGTAAATCGCCGGTGGGATGGCATACGCGGCGGCGCGATTTCACCGCCGCGTATGCCATCCCACTGCCGATTTACATTTTCGCCGGTGGGATGGCAATTCCGGGAGATTAGTCGCCTGAGACACGGGAGATTTGTCGCGGGCTACTAATCTCCCCGTGTGCCAGAGCCCTAAATGTTCACCTTTGATTGTTCAGTTAAACAGAATGAACCCTTCCGTGCCACTGGCCACCAAAAACTCTTACGGCGTTATAAAATAACAATATTTTTACTTTTACAACATAAAATACTTGCTGAAAAGGCTAATATGGAAACCACAAGGTCTTGTATCTATTGCATCATTGTTTCTGACTTACCAGTTTCGACTTGCTCAAGCTCCTTCCATAACTGCTTGCATTCCAGGTTCCCTTCAGCCACTTGTCTAAGGCGCTTCCTCTCAATCTCAGTCAGGCTTTGGCATAACATTGTGTCAGCCTTCTTATTGAGCTCTTCTGCTCTCTTCAGGCCATGTGGGAGCCTCGGTCCTTTTTGCCTGCGTCGTGTAGCCATCAATGCTGGAAAGCATAAGAGCGGCACGACCTTTTGGGAATATATGAAATGTGAGGAACAGAATGAAAAAATACAAAATGAAATGTTTTGGTAACAAGGATAGAGAGGTTCTGAAGAACTGAAAGGGTTAGAAGGGCAAACGAACGACCATCATAGATAATATAAATGGAGAAAAGACTAAAGAGTAAAAGAAAGGGTAATAGAAGAGAGCAGCGCAACTGCATTTGACTCCTATTTATAAGAGTCCAGTTTCTTTATTTGAACAATTTTAAAGGTATAAATCACGCATCTCCACCTACCCCGTGCCCTGTGTTTAAACAGAATGGTGAGGAGATAAGCATTACAAGCTTGGTCTTGTTTTACAGACTTCTGGCCACACTTATATGTCCTGACTATACAAAGGGTTCTGTATGTCTCGGGCATTATATGCTTATTTTTATACACATTTTATTGTTTCTAGAATGCACGAAATACAGTGGATCCATGGTTACGGCAAATGTCCTTAACCAATGTTATCAAAAGCCCTACATACCCTACATACCACCTCAAGGTGGCCACACATGGGCTGATAAAAGCTGCCAATGTATAGGGCCCTTATTGGGTTGTGTACGGGGCTTAAGTAATGACCAGCCAACCAGTAACTGACTTGGGATCAATCAGATATCTGTGAAGCAGGTATGAAAATCCCAGTAGGTTCTGAGGATTAATTTGGGCCTTTGATGCGACTACCAACTGCATGGGGCCCTATTATGATCAGCTTGATTTTGGCCACCAAATTAGGCAAAGATTTGGATGTTCCATGTCCAGATTTACAGTCATTCAGGGCTGCTTTGTGCTAGACACTATACCCGAGTGTTCTTTTGCACCCCTTAGTTCTCTTGCACTTGGGGTCTCCATAAATGACCCCCATTTTCTTCCTATAGAAACGGTATAGTCGTGTTGTAACATCCAGCTTTCACACGGCCCTGTCGGTACAAGATCAATGGGCTTTTTGTTGATACACCTGTAAACAGAAAATTTGAGAAAACGTCAAACAGAAGCAAAGCAAACAGATGCAAAGCGTGCAAGGCCAAGGAACCCATAACAGAAGTTAGAAATATGAATCAATATTTGAAAACCTTTCAGTGAATCCTTGTACGCTATGCTTGTTTTATGTTTGTGCAGATACATTTAAGTTATTAATATCAAAGCACTTTGTAGGTTACTCGTGTCTTTTGTGAGGTTCACCACAGTGGTAAATCTTGTGCTCCTCTTGTATGAAGTGGCTTATTCTAGTCTTGGCTTTCCTGCTTTAGTCGTATCTAGCTTGCCTCGACACTGGGTTTCACTGGTCCATAGAGGTTTTTTTCTGGGCTTGCACCTAAATAGATTGTGGTTGCCTAGTAGGGCTAGGTAGGAAAGTATAAAGCCGGCCACCTTAGGAGTGGTCCCTAGGCCAAGGTTTCTATATATCCGTAACCTTGTTATAGAACTAAGGGGGCCCAGCCTGAAGGCCAGTTAGCGGGGGAATTGGGGTGAGTGCTTATTTGTGCCCTGGGTACCCCTGGAACTATAGCAGGGTGACTGTTACCCCAATGTTTCTATATATCTGTAACCTTGTTATGGGCTAAGGGGGCCCAGCCTGAAGGCCAGTTAGGGGGAGATTTGGGGTGAGTGCTTATTTGTGCCCTGGGTACCCCTGGAACTATAGCAGGGTGACTGTTACCCCAATGTTTCTATATATCTGTAACCTTGTTATGGGCTAAGGGGGCCCAGCCTGAAGGCCAGTTAGGGGGGATTTGGGGTGAGTGCTAATTTGTGCCCTGGGTACCCCTGGAACTATAGCAGGGTGACTGTTACCCCAATGTTTCTATATATCTGTAACCTTGTTATGGGCTAAGGGGGCCCAGCCTGAAGGCCAGTTAGGGGGGGATTTGGGGTGAGTGCTTATTTGTGCCCTGGGTACCCCTGGAACTATAGCGGGGTGACTGTTACCCCAATGTTTCTATATATCTGTAACCTTGTTATGGGCTAAGGGGGCCCAGCCTGAAGGCCAGTTGGGGGGGGGATTTGGGGTGAGTGCTTATTTGTGCCCTGGGTACCCCTGGAACTATAGCAGGGTGACTGTTACCCCAATGTTTCTATATATCTGTAACCTTGTTATGGGCTAAGGGGGCCCAGCCTGAAGGCCAGTTAGGGGGGGATTTGGGGTGAGTGTTTATTCGTGCCCTGGGTACCCCTGGAACTATAGCAGGGTGACTGTTACCCCAATTTTTCTATATATCTGTAACCTTGTTATGGGCTAAGGGGGCCCAGCCTGAAGGCCAGTTAGGGGGGGGATTTGGGGTGAGTGCTTATTTGTGCCCTGGGTACCCCTGGAACTATAGCAGGGTGACTGTTACCCCAATGTTTCTATATATCTGTAACCTTGTTATGGGCTAAGGGGGCCCAGCCTGAAGGCCAGTTAGGGGGGGATTTGGGGTGAGTGCTTATTTGTGCCCTGGGTACCCCTGGAACTATAGCAGGGTGACTGTTACCCCAATGTTTCTATATATCTGTAACCTTGTTATGGGCTAAGGGGGCCCAGCCTGAAGGCCAGTTAGGGGGGGATTTGGGGTGAGTGCTTATTTGTGCCCTGGGTACCCCTGGAACTATAGCGGGGTGACTGTTACCCCAATGTTTCTATATATCTGTAACCTTGTTATGGGCTAAGGGGGCCCAGCCTGAAGGCCAGTTGGGGGGGGGATTTGGGGTGAGTGCTTATTTGTGCCCTGGGTACCCCTGGAACTATAGCAGGGTGACTGTTACCCCAATGTTTCTATATATCTGTAACCTTGTTATGGGCTAAGGGGGCCCAGCCTGAAGGCCAGTTAGGGGGGGATTTGGGGTGAGTGTTTATTCGTGCCCTGGGTACCCCTGGAACTATAGCAGGGTGACTGTTACCCCAATGTTTCTATATATCTGTAACCTTGTTATGGGCTAAGGGGGCCCAGCCTGAAGGCCAGTTAGGGGGGGGATTTGGGGTGAGTGCTTATTTGTGCCCTGGGTACCCCTGGAACTATAGCAGGGTGACTGTTACCCCAGTGTTTCTATATATCTGTAACCTTGTTATGGGCTGAAGGCCAGTTAGGGGGAGATTTGGGGTGAGTGCTTATTTTTACCCTAAAAGTGCAACCATTTTAACTATGTTGTTATGACAATGTGCAATAAGAGTCCAAATAAGAGGGGCCAAATACTCTGAAAACCTCTAGTGTAGATGCTTTGGCTGTAACCAACCCACATTAGGTGGCCCGTTGCTATATAGCACGCAGCTGCATTGGAAACACAATACCCTCATACTTCCTGCGCTATAGCGAGTACTTGGATAGCTTAAGCACCATAACAATAAAATGTTTAATCCTTTAGGACCTTGAGCACTTTTGCCATTTATTTTGATTTAATGATCTATAAATTGCTCCAGGGAACCCCTTCGGTATAGTTCACTTTCACAAAGCCTTTAGCCCCCTTTTATGGGCTTATTATAATGATCCTTTATGTGCATAGAGCCAGTGGATTACGAGTCTGTTCATCATTCACATCAGTTCCTGCAGTTGGTCTTCATTTTTTTAATAGTTTTTGAATTATTTATCTTCTTTTGACTCTTTCCAGCTTTCAAATGGGGGTCACTGATCCCAGCAGCAAAAAAAAAAAACACTTGCTCTGTGAGGCTACAGTTTTATTGTTATTGTTAGGCCCTCCTCTAATCATATTTCCGTCTCTCATTCACACCATTGCCTGGTTGCTAGGTTAAATTGGGCCCTGGCAACCTACATAGCTGCTGAAATTCCAACTGGGGGAGCTGCTGAACAAAAAGCTAAATATTTCATAAACCGCAAATAATAAAAAAATTAGGACCAATTGCAATTGCTTCCCTTTGCTTGTGTGACTGCAGGGCTGTGATTGGCTGTTCCCCTCCTACTGTGCTACCAGCAGGGACAGTTAGGACACGCCCACCCCTCATTTGAAACACAGACAGGGACCTGAGAGGATCTATAGGGAGCTCCAAAAAGGGGCCATTTTTACAGATAGGATTATTATTTAGCACCATATATTATTCATAATTGCCTACAAAATTAGGGTTTTTCCATTTATCCTACGTCTCCTTTAAAAACACCAGAAGGAGCCAGTTTGGTCGCCCTCATCCAGAACATATACAAGGCTTACTCAAGGCCTTTCAAGCCCTAATCCCACAAACACCTTCCTTACCCCCATGTCCCTGTGGTGCCTGGAGATGTTTGGACATGGCCCTAGGTAAGCCTTAAGTCAATACATCAACTTTAAACATTCATTTGGCAAGTTACACCTTTTTGAAGCCAGATCCAAAGCAAATAATGTCTGTTTTCCATAATCATCACCTATACGCAATGGGTGTCCTTCTTTTTCCAGTCAGTTAGTATTGTGTTTCTTTCTGTGTGTGAACGAGCGTTTGATACAGTGACCCGTACAATGAACAGTTGCTTTCTAGAGTGAGGTTTATTGGGTTTCACAATGGGTTGATGCAAGGTTCTGTTTATTCATTTTGTGGCCTAATCACAGATGTAACTCGGGCCTCTATGGTTACATCTACGCTTGGGAGGTACAACTGTCGCTCATGATGGGAGTTATGATACCAGTGCAGAGGATATAGGGCCTCTAGGTGGGTCAATATGAGTTTGACATGTTTAGTGTATGACCTAATGCAGCTATAGGAAGTATCTCCACATCCAAATCTTGATTTTTTTAACCTTGTCTGAAGACTGATATTTGGCCTGTTCCCTGACCACTGTTCAGTGGCAGAATGAGGGCCATTTTTGGTGTTCAGTGAGCTCCATGTACTGACAGGCAGGCGGACCTGATAGGAAACTGCGGTATATTTGTTTTGTGTAAGGGCAGAGCTAGAATTGGCTACCCAAATCCTATTTTGTTTCAGGGGAATGTAACACAGCCTCCAAACCAGAGAGGATCCGTAGGGAACACTTAATGCAGCTATTCAGTTCAACACCACTAAGCAAACTCCACCAAGCTAAGCAGTCCAACTCCCCTGAGATAATCATTTCAGCTTTACAGAGCTATTCAGTTCAACTCCACTGACCCAAGCAGTACCAACCTACCAAGCTAAGCAGTTCAACTCCCCTGAGATAATCATTTCAGTTTTACAGAGCTATTCAGTTCAACTCCACTGACCCAAGCAGTACCAACCTTCCAAGCTAAGCAGTTCAACTCCACTGAGATAATCATTTCAGTTTTACAGAGCTATTCAGTTCAACTCCACTGAACCAAGCAGTACCAACCTACCAGGCTAAGCAGTCCAACTCCCCTGAGATAATCATTTCAACTTTACAGAGCTATTCAGTTCAACTCCACTGACCCAAGCAGTACCAGCCTACCAAGCTAAGCAGTCCAACTCCCCTGAGATAATCATTTCAGCTTTACAGAGCTATTCAGTTCAACTCCACTGACCCAAGCAATACCAACTTACCAAGCTAAGCAGTCCAACTCCCCTGAGATAATCATTTCAACTTTACAGAGCTATTCAGTTCAACTCCACTGACCCAAGCAGTACCAACCTACCAAGCTAAGCAGTCCAACTCCCCTGAGATAATCATTTCAGCTTTACAGAGCTATTCAGTTCAACTCCACTGACCCAAGCAGTACCAACCTACCAAGCTAAGCAGTTCAACTCCCCTGAGATAATCATTTCAGTTTTACAGAGCTATTCAGTTCAACTCCACTGACCCAAGCAGTACCAACCTTCCAAGCTAAGCAGTTCAACTCCACTGAGATAATCATTTCAGTTTTACAGAGCTATTCAGTTCAACTCCACTGAACCAAGCAGTACCAACCTACCAGGCTAAGCAGTCCAACTCCCCTGAGATAATCATTTCAACTTTACAGAGCTATTCAGTTCAACTCCACTGACCCAAGCAGTACCAGCCTACCAAGCTAAGCAGTCCAACTCCCCTGAGATAATCATTTCAGCTTTACAGAGCTATTCAGTTCAACTCCACTGACCCAAGCAATACCAACTTACCAAGCTAAGCAGTCCAACTCCCCTGAGATAATCATTTCAACTTTACAGAGCTATTCAGTTCAACTCCACTGACCCAAGCAGTACCAGCCTACCAAGCTAAGCAGTCCAACTCCCCTGAGATAATCATTTCAGCTTTACAGAGCTATTCAGTTCAACTCCACTGACCCAAGCAGTACCAACTTACCAAGCTAAGCAGTTCAACTCCCCTGAGATAATCATTTCAACTTTACAGAGCAATTCAGTTCAACTCCACTGACCCAAGCAGTACCAACCTACCAGGCTAAGCAGTTCAACTAAACTGAGCTAGTCCGCTTGCCTCTGTTTTTTTCTTAGCAGTTCAGTTCCAAACATTTCAACTCAACTGACCTAAGCAGTTCAACTCCACAAAGCTGAGCAGTTCAACTCCACTGACCTTAGTATTTTAATTCCCATGTCTCCAAGGAAAGGGTAACAAAACCATTTCAGCAGAAAACCCTTAAGGTGTGTAATGATTTTGCTTTTATTATCATGTCGTTTGGGTGCATCTATTGCTCAAGCTGTGCCTCACCTGATATATTATCTAGATTTTCCAGTTTGGCCGGGAAAGAGGGATAGATTCTTTCAATTATATTTCTATCTGTTGCGCTGCAGCCTGCAGAAAGTGTATGTGACGTATATAACAACCCTTTAATGTCTTATCTGGGTATTAATAAGCAGAATGTTATATAGCAGGGCAGCCCAGAGACAGATAACCCCCTGGGAGTGCAGATGCCCCTTATCTCCTGCAATAGTCTGTTACATTATACTGCAGCCGGGGGCACTAACTGGGCAGGGAGCACATCACACATTAAATAATGCCAAAGTTCTGGTTTAGAGTATTTATTCAATGTCACTGTTTGTTCTGCCTCAGGTACAGCTCTCACCTAAGGGAGGTTAACCTGTAAAGGAAAACTATTCCCCCAGAATGAATACTTAGCCAACAGATAGTTTATATTATGTTAAGTGACCTATTAAAGAATCTCGCCAAACTGGAATATATATATCAGTAAATATTGGCCTTTTATATCCTTTCCCTTGAGCCGCCATTTTGTGATGGGCTGTGTGCTCCCTCAGAGATCAGCTGACAGGAAGTGATGTATCTTTAACTGTAACAGGAAGTAGTGTGGGAGTAAAAGGCAGAACTCTGCCCATTCATTGGCTGATGGGGCCTAGCATGTATGTGTGCCTTGGCTTGTTTGTGTGCACTGTGACTCCTATGATCCCGGGGGGCGGCCCTTAGAATTAAACATGGCAATTTTTTAGCCAAACCAAATCGCTACTCTTCCTAGTGGACCCCCCAAGGCCAGGAGAGGATACTATGGTTTTCCCACTCCCCATTGTTAACCAATTTACATACCTGGGGGTAGAAATAGCACCCCCTATCTCCTCTTACCATGAATTGAACCTAAACCCAATGCTTAGCTGGATGAACACCAAATTTGCTGCCTGGAACAACCCACCATTAGGCCCGGCTGGCCATATCCAGCTCATTAAATTGTTCATACAGCCCTAGATCATGTACGCTATGTGGCATACACCACTTGCCCCCCCTATAAGGGTTTTTTTTTAAAAACTGGATACCAGCATGGATACTAGCATGAGGGCATTTATTTGGGGTAAGGGCCTGTCCCGTTTAGGGCTTCCCCTCCTAAAATGGCCAACTACCAAAGCAGGGATGGTCCTTCCAGACTTCTATACGCTCTACCTGGCTCTGCAACTGTCACATGTGTCCTCCCTTACCCCAGAAGGTCCCTGTTCTGCACTTTACAGCACCTGGATAAATATGCTGCTGCCTACCTATATGGCTCCCTTAGATTGTAAGCTCTACGGGGCAGGGACCTCCTTCCTACTGTGTCTCATACCACATGGCACTTATTCCCTATGCATTTATATATATATATATATATATATATACAGGAACAAACGGAGCACACCCTATTAAAGTTCAAATGCCCAGGGTGCTAGCAAAAACATATAAAGCAAGAAAGTGAGCTGCACACACCAGGACTTCGCAAAAAAATGATAGCTCACTTTCTTGCTTTATATATATATATATATATTTATTTTATTTATTTATTTTATCGCTTATCCTCCCTGTGTGTATTTTTGTATTTTGTAAGATTGTACAGTGCTGCGTACCCTTGTGGCGCTTTATAAATAAAAATATACATACATACATACATACTCCCTGGCAGGCTTTACTGACCCAGCATTCTTCTCCCCCGAATCCTATAATAACAGCAGTAAAAAAAGCATATGATGGGGCTAAGTTTGCTCCCTATTGACCCCTCTACCCCCCTTTGGGGCAATAAAACCCTGGGTAACCTGGTGGAAATCGCACCCCCAAACACTGGGTAAACTCTGGTTTCACATCTATACAAGATGTTTGGTGCGAAGGAAGGATGATCTCCTTCTCAGCCCTGAAACGCCTCCCAGTGGCTAATTTATATAAGGCTGCATACGGCACTTAAAGCGACACTGACAGAGTTTTGTTTTTTTTTTTAACCTGGCCATGTTATTTACTTACCTGAAAGCTAATGAAACGCTATTAAAAAAAATCCGACGGTCCAGTTGGTCCTCTGTCCGCACCTTTTGAATCTAAGTCCTACGCCGCCGCCATCTTCTTTCTTCTCTTCCTGGCTCCTGGATCGCTGCCCCTGCAATAGAAAAAAAACCTTACCTGTAGACCAATCGGCAACGGGACCTGCGCTGCCCTTCTGGCTTCAGTGCGCGATGACGTCATTGCGCGCACGTCAGCACTCAGAAACAAGGCCAGGATTTCATTCTTTAGCCTGACGTCAACCAGCACCTGCTTTGAGTGACAGACTTAGAAGAGACAGTCGAGTTTATCTCACTGTCGGTCCAGGATTTTATTAAGCGTTTATTTAGAAAACAAGGGCTTTCTGGGGAAAACGATCCACATGAGTAATAGGCATATTTGGAGGTAGAATCATTTAATTAAAAGTATTATTTTGCTGTCAGTATCACTTTAAGCACCTACACAGATACTCATTTCCTTTGAGGAGGACCCTATACTTATTAATCATAAAAAGGGGCCACAAAAAGTGCAAAATCTCTACCCTTTATAAATATATAGTCAGCCCTAAGTCTGACTTTGTTACCCTAAAAGGCAGAGGTTCATGGGAGGATGACTTGGGATACATGACTGATGAACAATGGAAAGAGGTACGAATATCTACTAAGCGGGTATCAATAAACTGCAGGCATGGGATGCTTCAGCTTTACCCGATCCACGGGGCATACTGTGAAACTTCATAAAATGTACCCAGCGGTATCTCCCCAGATGCCAAAATAACATTGGCACTCTATTACACATTCTTTGGGCATGCCCCCATATGTGCGGCTACTGGACCAATATTCTGGATAAAGTAGGCAAAGTAATAAACCTAAGTGTCACCCCTGATCCTAAACTGTGCCTACTAGGGATTACCACAGGCCTGGGACTAAATACAGACAAAAAACTATTCTTAACTAAGGTACTCTTCCAGGCCTGTAGGCTCATCCCTCTAACCTGGAAGTCACAATTAGCTCCTACCTTTCAAGCATGGCTTAAAGCTGTGAATGACGTGTGCTACCAAGAAAAATACTCCCTATATAGGAAAAGCGGCTAATGCCTTTGACAATATCTGGGATAATTGTCTCTCTCACTATCCATAAAAGCTACTCCGCATGGGGATCCATAGCACCCCCACCTTTGGGTCCCATCTAACCCCACCAATACAGACCCATAGCAGGGAAACTACCTCCTAACATACTGATACATCTGCTGTAATCACTTAATGAATGCCTATACCTGAATGTAAAAATAGCCATTCTATGTCATTCCTTGTAATCTACTTTGATCTGTAAGGCTAATGTCAGACCAAGCGTATGGAGTATATTTTCAGCAAGCTGAAAAGCGATTGCCAAAAATACCGCCATACGCCTCCTACCTGTGCCTGCACCCGAATAAATGGAATACGCTTGGGTACAGGCACATGGAGCCGATATCCGCATAAGAACACGAGAGAATGCAAAGCACACGTTTTTATGTGTATTTTGGCTCCATGTGCCTGTACCCAAGCGTATTCCATCCATTCGGGTGCAGGCACAGGTAGGAGGCGTATGGCGGTATTTTTGGCCATACGCCGAAAAATTTTCAGCTTGCCGAAAATATACTCCATACGCCTGGTCTGACATTAGCCTAACATGATATTTGTGAATGCCAATGTTATTTAGGATTACCCAATAGTACATACTACTAAAAAAGTATATTTATATGAAAATGGTTTATTTAGATGAAGCAGGGTTTACATATGAGCTGTTTATGCAATATATTTTTATAGAGACCTACATTGTCTGGGGTATAGTTTTAAATTAAATTAATTAGCCTTTAGTATGTTAGTATGGCCACTTCTTAGCAACTTTCCAATTGGTCTTGATTTTTTATTTCTGATAGTTTTTTTTATTATTTGCCTTTCACCTCTACATCTCTCCAGCTTTCAAATAGGGGTCGCTGACCCCAGCAGCCAAAACCTGTTTGCCCAGCTACCTGCTAAGATTCAAACTGGAGAGCTGCTGGACAAAAAGCTAAATCATTCCAAAACCACAGTAAATAAAAAGTAAAGACCAACTGCAAATTGACTTAGAATAGCAAGCTTAATAGTGAAGGAATAAATGAAAAGGCCATGGGACTGCCCCCCCTAGAGGGCTCTGAGCAGTGGCAGTGACCAGGCGCTTTGTACGGTCAGAATAAGTTTCCATCTTTGTATATTTTATTAATGCTACAAAATCACACATTTATATAACAGTGTAAATGGATATTTCTGTCCCCCTCTCTCCTGCTCAGTTCAAACAGTTGTTTGGTGAGTGGTGATGACATCACAATGCTCTTGCCTCCGGGTTTGGTCACAGGACTTGGTTGTTGATGACATCACAATGTCAGGTTTAATCCAGATATTATTCCTGACTGCAGCCATTTGAGGTCTGAATTTTAAAAGATGAAGACCTTGTTTTTGCTTATAAATTTTTTATTCTTATTTTTAATCAATTCAAGTAAGTACCATTGCTTCTAGTACTTATATTTTTCACAGTTTATCATTACACAGATTTACTTATTATATATGACATATATATGTGATTTAATTCTTTGAATCTGACATTGTGCGTTGCTTCTAATTGCAGCTGTTGGAGCTCCGGTGCGTCGGAGAGAGACCACCGTTTCACCTGGTGAGTACCTTCAGTTGGTCTCTGTGTAACTGCCGTTTTCTCTATATTCCCACCCCTGTGCTAGCCTGTTTCCTTTTTACATAGAGCATTAGCCTTCCTCTGTATTCTCTATAGTACCCACGCCCCTCACATTATTGCTCCTGTTCTTCTCCTCTCTGCTTCATTTATATGTTAGAGCTCCCTATTCCACTAATGTCTAGTGTCTCTTTCAACAGATAATGTTATTGAGGACAAAGCGGTGACAGAGTATTTCAACAGAAAACTGGTTATATTGCAGGAAATAAGTAAAGTGTCCATTTTATATTCTATGTACCTACTTGTTCTACTCTCCTTTCCCTTTGCCCTTCCCGCCCTCCCCACTTACTATCCCTCCTATCACTTTCTACATAGAGCATTAGCCTTTCTCGCTATTCTCTATAGTACCCACACCCCTCACTTTTATTAGAACATGGGGGCACCTGGATAATATTATTTCTATAAACATTCTATTTTTATATGTTGTAAAAATATAAGGAATAAAGGAAAAATAATCTTCTCATTACAGGAGAAAACCTGCTTAAAAAATTGAGGAAACGAACCACTACAACCCCTGGTAAGCTCCTCCCCTTCTCCCAGAGTCACTACTCCCTTATGCTCCTCTATAGCATCTGCCTTGCTCCTTCCCACAGTTTATGGTCCCCTGAATAGTACGATATAAATCTCATGCTGTGTAACCCTCCCTTATATGTTAGATCTCCCTATTCCAATAATGTCTCTCTTTCAACAGATTATGTTGTTGTGGACAAAGAGGAGATATTGCGCGCCATGCATTCCAGAAAAATGCATCGATTTGATAGAACAAGTAAAGTGTCCATTTTATATCAAGGAAATTGAGTGTATAAATTTAGAACTTTTCATAGATTTGGTGTGACACATTTGCATATACCGCCCGCCCGCCCGCCCTCAGTGCCGCCCGCCCGCCCGCCCTCAGTGCCGCCCGCCCGCCCGCCCTCAGTGCCGCCCGCCCGCCCGCCCTCAGTGCCGCCCGCCCGTCCGCCCTCAGTGCCGCCCGCCCGCCCGCCCTCAGTGCCGCCCGCCCGCCCGCCCTCAGTGCCGCCCGCCCGCCCGCCCTCAGTGCCGCCCGCCCGCCCTCAGTGCCGCCCGCCCGCCCTCAGTGCCGCCCGCCCGCCCGCCCGCCCTCAGTGCCGCCCGCCCGCCCGCCCTCAGTGCCGCCCGCCCGCCCGCCCTCAGTGCCGCCCGCCCGCCCTCAGTGCCGCCCGCCCGCCCTCAGTGCCGCCCGCCCGCCCGCCCTCAGTGCCGCCCGCCGCCGCCTCAGGCCGCCCGCCCGCCCTCAGTGCCGCCCGCCGCCCTCAGTGCCGCCCGCCCGCCCGCCCTCAGTGCCGCCCGCCCGCCCGCCCTCAGTGCCGCCCGCCCGCCCTCAGTGCCGCCCGCCCGCCCGCCCTCAGTGCCGCCCGCCCGCCCGCCCTCAGTGCTGCCCGCCGCCCGCCCGCCCTCAGTGCCGCCCGCCCGCCCGCCCTCAGTGCCGCCCGCCCGCCCGCCCTCAGTGCCGCCCGCCCGCCCGCCCTCAGTGCCGCCCGCCCGCCCGCCCTCAGTGCCGCCCGCCCTCAGTGCCGCCCGCCCGCCCGCCCTCAGTCCCGCCCTCAGTGCCGCCCGCCCGCCCGCCCTCAGTGCCGCCCGCCCGCCCTCAGTGCCGCCCGCCCGCCCGCCCTCAGTGCCGCCCGCCCGCCCGCCCTCAGTGCCGCCCGCCCGCCCTCAGTGCCGCCCGCCCGCCCTCAGTGCCGCCGTGCCGCCCGCCCGCCCTCAGTACCGCCCGCCCTTCCCCAGCACCGCACACGCCCGCCGGCGGGACCTGACCGTCCTTCCAGGGGGAGGGGGTGCTACCGTTACATTAGAGGGAAAGCAGTTAAGGACAGATAATGGTTGGTACCGTAGATACGATAATCACACAAGTAAGCACCCCAACACCGCGCACGCACACCGCCGGGACCCACCCGCCGTCAGATATAATGGTTGCTACCGTAAATGCAATAATCACCCACTTCAATCAAGTAAGCACCACAGAAGCGCTTCCCCAGCACCGAGCACGCACGCCAGCACTTTTTTGGTGCTGAAAAACTCGGCTTATACTCGAGTATATATGGTAGATTTTGATTGAAAATTTTACAATATCATTATTTTTCCATTGCAGCAACGGAGAGTCCAAAAATTGAAACTACTGTGGGTAAGTGCCATTATCCATGTACCTACTGTTCTACTCTCCTTTCCCTTTGCCCTTCCCGCCCTCCCCACTTACTATCCCTCCTATCACTTTTATTCTCTATAGTACCCACGCCCCTCACATTATTGCTCCTGTTCTTCTCCATTTATATGTTAGATCTCCCTATTCCAATAATGTCTCTCTTTCAACAGATTATGTTGTTGTGGACAAAGAAGAGATATTGCGCGCCATGCGTTCCAGAAAAATGCATCGATTTCATAGAACAAGTAAAGTGTCCATTTTATATCAAGGAAATTGAGTGTATAAATTTAGAACTTTTCATAGATTTGGTGTGACACATTTGCATATACCGTATATACTCGAGTATAAGCCGATCCGAATATAAGCCGAGGTACCTAATTTTACCTAAGAAAACTGGAAAAACTTATTGACTCGAGTATAAGCCTACATTAATTTCTGGTGGTCACACAGCTTATATGGAACTCTAAATATTCACTGGTGAGCTGTTTTCTAATTGGTGAATACTTTTTGCATCGGCAATAACATTTTAAGGAGCTACTTTAGAGAGCTAGAGGATACATGCAACATTGTTACAAAGGGTTTAGATCTCCTTCACTCACACAAAGTATGTGCAAGGGTAGGCTGGGAGTTGTAGTCCAGCAATAGCCAAGCAAAGTTACATTATTATATAAAGTTCATATCCCCTTTAATAAATATTTTATAAAACATATAACCTGTATTTGCTTAAGAAGGTGTAAGAAGCAACATGTCTTTAAAATAAATAGAGACAGCTATACTTGACGTCTGCCTTCTGAATCAGGGAGGACTTCCTCATCCTTAATACATCTACAGGGAACCTACTGAAGGTTTGCTCTCACTAACGCGTCATTAGGGAAAAGAATTCATGCCAAGTCAACCAAGCAATTAATTTTAACTACAAAGTTATAATTCGGATGGGCAAAAGATTGAGGGAGCTATTTATTTTTAAAGAGGCTTTGATCTGGATGGCTCAAAGAGTTAAATATAGCACGACAGTGCTACCCTAGCAACCCGCCCGCCCGCCCTCAGCGCCGCCCGCCCGCCCTCAGCGCCGCCCGCCCGCCCTCAGCGCCGCCCGCCCTCAGCGCCGCCCGCCCGCCCTCAGCGCCGCCCGCCCGCCCTCAGCGCCGCCCGCCTTCAGCGCCGCCCGCCCGCCCTCAGCGCCTTCCAGGGGGAGGGGGTGCTACCGTTACATTAGAGGGAAAGCAGTTAAGGACAGATAATGGTTGGTACCGTAGATACAATAATCACACAAGTAAGCACCCCAACACCACGCACGCACACCGGCAGGACCCGCCCGCCGTCAGAGATAATGGTTGCTACCGTAAATGCAATAATCACCCACTTCAATCAAGTAAGCACCACAGAAGCGCTTCCCCAGCACCGAGCACGCACGCCAGCACTTTTTTGGTGCTGAAAAACTCGGCTTATATTCGAGTATATACGGTAGATTTTGATTGAAAATTTTACAATATCATTATTTTTCCATTGCAGCAACGGAGAGTCCAAAAATTGAAACTACTGTGGGTAAGTGCCATTATCCATGTACCTACTGTCCTACTCTCCTTTCCCTTTGCCCTTCCCGCCCTCCCCACTTACTATCCCTCCTATCACTTTTATTCTCTATAGTACCCACGCCCCTCACATTATTGCTCCTGTTCTTCTCCTCTCTGCTCCATTTATATGTTAGATCTCCCTATTCCAATAATGTCTCTCTTTCAACAGATTATGTTGTTGTGGACAAAGAAGAGATACTGCGCGCCATGCATTCCAGAAAAATGCATCGATTTCATAGAACAAGTAAAGTGTCCATGTTATATCAAGGAAATTGAGTGTATAAATGTAGAACTTTTCATAGATTTGGTGTGACACATTTGCAGATAGATTTTGATTGAAAATTTTACAATATCATTATTTTTCCATTGCAGCAACGGAGAGTCCACAAATTGAAACTACTGTCGGTAAGTGCCATTATCCATGTACCTACTGTCCTACTCTCCTTTCCCTTTGCCCTTCCCGCCCTCCCCACTTACTATCCCTCCTATCACTTTTATTCTCTATAGTACCCACGCCCCTCACATTATTGCTCCTGTTCTTCTCTCTGCTTCATTTATATGTTAGAGCTCCCTATTCCAATAATGTCTCTCTTTCAACAGATTATGTTGTTGTGGACAAAGAAGAGATATTGCGCGCCATGCATTCAAGAGGACTCAATATATTTGATAGAACAAGTAAAGTGTCCATTTTATATTTTATGTCTAGGAAATTGAGTGAATAAAATTAGAACTTTTCATAGATTTTGCAAATAGATTTTGATTGGAAAAAACTAATTTTACGATATCATTATATTTCCATTGCAGCAAAGAGTCCAAAATTCAAAACAACTACTGTCGGTAAGTGCCATTATCCATGTACCTACTGTTCTACTCTCCTTTCCCTTTGCCCTTCCCGCCCTCCCCACTTACTATCCCTCCTATCACTTTCTTACCCGCTGCCTCTCCCCTTCTCCTCTCACTTTCCTTGCACCTCTTTGTACTCACGTATTCTCTCTCCCATCTTTATAAAGATTTTTCCGAGCTTTTGAAGGGGATTGACGAGGAATCAGAGAGACCGTTGCCCCGAATGTACGGCCTTCGTAAGTGTTTCATTCTGGAAAATATATTTTATCATTATTATTATCTTATAACTGCAGTACTCTATCCTCCCTCTGTGTATAGAGTATAGGCAGTCACATATTCCCATTTGTTAATATTCACTACACCCCTTCTTATTACTGCAGTTCTTGGATTTATTGGATTCGTTGTGTTCGGGTTCTCCGCCCTTATGTGCATACAACCGTATGCATTCTGGAAGACCGGGCACCTAGGTGAAGATGAAGAAGATTCGGAAGAGGAAGCTGGCATTAAAGAAGAGGAAGAAGAAGAAGAAGAAGACGAAAATAAAATTTGTAATATTGAAGTCAGTGAAGAAGCTGCTGAAGCTGCTGAAGACATGGAGAGTTAGGCTCAGCTTCCATGAAAAAGACACTGCTATACTTGGAAAGGCTTCTATTATTAGGGCCCCCAAACAAACGTCTCCCTCTTCAGCACTGTATATAGGGGGAACGCGTTATCAGAAGGCACAAAGGAAGAAAAGAATAGAAATCCCAAAAGTTGATCTAAGGACTGGTCCGACTGCCGTTTTGGAGTCAGGAAGGAATTTTTTCCCTCTCTAAGGCAAATTGAAAAAGACGCTCGGATGAGTGGTGAAACGTTTTCAAGAAAAACTCAGAAAAGTCCACTTGTTTAAGACTTCATTCGACTAGATACTGTATATCATGACCTGGATGAATGAGAATCTTCATAGACATCAGAGGGTTTTTTTCGCCTTCCTTTAGATCAACTAGACGTTAGTTTGGAATGATTTGAGTTGAAGACTGATGGGGATAAGGAACAGAGATACCGCAATTAATATAGCAAAGCCTTAATCATATGAGGCATAATCTTGGCATCAAAACAATGGAAAATAAAAACTGATAGTACTGAGACACATTGTCATTATTTCATTGGACTCATGAGCAGTTACTGGTTGTACAAACAAAGGATGAAGACACTATGGCTGCAAAGAGATATTAGTAATACGAATCCGAACTCTGCCGATAAAGGCCGAATCCGAACTCTGCCGATAAAGGCCGAATCCTGGCTGAATGCTGAACCGAATCCTGGGTTGAGTGTATCCCTACTTTAAATAGCTAATAAAAGTGCTAATGAATCAGTCTTTAAACTGGGTGCCAAGTGGAGTTGATACATAGGTTGAATAGGTTTCTTTGAAAGTATTGTACGTAAATGGTGTAATAACCAGTTATTCCCCTGCTGGAAATTTCATGTAGAAAATGCTGATATCATTCAGTAAATAGATCCCAATGTAAACAGTAACATTACGTTTCTAGGCAGTTGTTGCAGGAGTATACGTAACTTATGGAATCTGTATAATTCTCCCAACACGGCCGGGCACCGGCACAACAGTACCCCCTCAACCCCCCTTCATGGTGGCCCTGGTCACTGGTAGTGTTGCTTTGTCTCAGTATAATATCACGTAGATCCCATTACCTATAGCTTTGTCCCAGTATAATATCACGTAGATCCCATTACCTATAGCTTTGTCCCAGTATAATATCACGTAGATCCCATTACCTATAGCTTTGTCCCAGTATAATATCACGTAGATCCCATTACCTATAGCTTTGTCCCGGTATAATATCACGTAGATCCCATTACCTATAGCTTTGTCCCGGTATAATATCACGTAGATCCCATTACCTATAGCTTTGTCCCAGTATAATATCACGTAGATCCCATTACCTATAGCTTTGTCCCGGTATAATATCACGTAGATCCCATTACCTATAGCTTTGTCCCAGTATAATATCACGTAGATCCCATTACCTATAGCTTTGTCCCGGTATAATATCACGTACATCCCATTACCTATAGCTTTGTCCCAGTATAATATCACGTAGATCCCATTACCTATAGCTTTGTCCCAGTATAATATCACGTAGATCCCATTAACTATAGCTTTGTCCCGGTATAATATCACGTAGATCCCATTACCTACTGTATAGCTTTGTCCCAGTATAATATCACGTAGATCCCATTACCTATAGCTTTGTCCCTGTATAATATCATGTAGATCCCATTACCTATAGCTTTGTCTCAGTATAATATCACGTAGATCCCATTACCTATAGCTTTGTCCCAGTATAATATCACATAGATCCCATTACCTATAGCTTTGTCCCAGTATAATATCACTTATATCCCATTACCTATAGCTTTGTCCCAGTATAATATCACGTAGATCCCATTACCTATAGCTTTGTCCCAGTATAATATCACGTAGATCCCATTACCTATAGCTTTGTCCCAGTATAATATCACGTAGATCCCATTACCTATAGCTTTGTCCCAGTATAATATCACGTAGATCCCATTACCTATAGCTTTGTCCCAGTATAATATCATGTAGATCCCATTACCTATAGCTTTGTCCCAGTATAATGTCACATAGATCCCATTACCTACAGCTTTGTCCCTGTATCATATCATGTAGATCCCATTACCAAATAACCTCACTGTGTGTTATGATGGCACGATGATATAACTTACTGAAAATTGTGATGCAATTATTTTTACCCCTGCTCAGTGTAAAAACCAACCCTGAATAAAGGAGATTTAAGAAGTTGTAAAAATGTACAGTATGGCTGCAAGCACTAATTGTTTACTTATTTTAATTTTTATTGTTGTTTAAAAAAAAACAAGCAGTGCAAATGATGGATTTCTTACAGGGCCAAACATTGGGGGGAACATTTGTCCAGGCCCGGTAAATTTGGTGTCTCAAGCGGGGCCTGGGCATGCTGCACCAGACTGGCTGGGCCCCCATTAGCTAATACCCCCGCAGACTGATTAGTGCCCAGGGGCTCATTCTGCCGGTTGTTTCCCGTGCGTATGCATGATATCTGGAAGCACCAGGCACAACCTTATAAGACCACTGCAGCCAGCAGCATGTAGAAAGCCATGAACCGTCCCTTTTACCTTTAGGGGCCCCTGGCCTCATTTGCCTTTGCCCTTAATAGGACTAGTTATGTTTCAACCGAGGATTAAACCAAAAATACCTGCATTCATTTTTTTTACCTGTAACAATAGAAAACGTATCAACTCCCCCATATTTGTCACGAGTCTCCCTGATTTCGCCGCTCTTAGCCCTTCACTCCGAGTAACAGGCCTGTCTGTGTGAATAAATCATTAATGAGAATTTTTACTTCACACAAATAACAAATAATATTCACACAAAGTACCAATAATTTGCTAAATATTTTGTGGTAATTTAAACATGTGCTTTATATATACTTACGTAGGGTTACCGCCTGGCTAGTGTTTTACCGGCCTGAGAGGTAACAAATGATACCTGATGCCAATAGGGATAACATGAAAATATAGGAAGGCCTGCATTATTTTCCACAAAAGGTGGCAACCCTATACATGGCAACTACACAAAATGATAATTACATTACATGAGAGGTTATTGCAGCCTTCAGTTCCCCGTGTTTATACCCTCATTATAGCCAGGCCCGAGAATAGACAAAGTCCCGCCTGAGGTGGTGCAGGGCTGAGGGGATAATGCTGGAAACTGCCCTGTCTGAATAAAGATGTCTGACCACCCTAATGATTGTTACTAGCCAGGAGGTAACACTGTAAGGTGCCACTCACAGTTTACTGAGTAAAGGCGGCAACCCTAGTCCCTAGGCACCAACCCACTATAGTTCATGGGCATCCTGACTGCGACCAGAACGTCTCCATGCAGGGTTGCCAGATTTATTTTTCCAAACCAGCCAAAGTCAGTTCTAAAACCAGCCCAAAACTAGCCAAAAGCCACTTCTAAAGTAGCCCAATATGCGCAATGAAAAAAATTCTAAAAAATAAAGGTATTTATGGGAAAACTTGCCTTTTTAAAGAGTATAATCACTACCCAAGCCCCGCGCCCCCTCTCCAGTTACTGGGAAGGCTGATAATTCCCTCTGTGCCCAGTCCAGTTGGGAAGTCACTCCAGAAATGGATTCAGAATGTTGCATTAACCCCAGACATGATATACATATGGGTGCGTTGAACTGCAACTCTCAGAAGCCCCAAGAGATCCTGAGAATTATACGTCAAGGGTCAACTGCAGAAAGTAACAAATGGCAGCCCCCCCCACATCACAGTAGAAAGTAATGGGACAATCTCATACCATATAGAGCAGGTTGTAGGGCAGACAGGTTGAGCCTTAATAGAATAAAAATGGGAGCCTCTGTCTATACTGTCCAATTGCATGCTGGGTATTGTAGTTTTATATTAATCCTAGCTGTAGGCTAATTGTTAGAAAAAAAACTGCATTACCCAGCTTGCAATGTGGCATGTCAGGTTCACCTAGAGCAGTGCTGTCCAACTTCTGCGGTGCCGAGGGCCGGAATTTCTCGCGCATACATGGTGGAGGGCCGCTAATGGAAGCCAGTTTGACCACTCCCCCCTTTTAAACCACACCCACTTCAAACCACACCCATTTTATCACAATGGTGTTAGTGCAGACACACCCTAAAATCCATATGACTTCTCCTCCCCTGTGGATAGTACAGCAACCCCCAGCATATAATTACACACCTTAGGGACCATTTAATGGCTATTTCCAACTGCTAACAAACTCCCAGAACAAACCCCTGCTAGGTTCACCTCCCACAGGCAGCATAGGGTAGAAAGAGTATGGCACACACAGGCAGCACTCTGCCTGGCCTACGCTACCTGTGTGTGCCATACTCTGCCTGCCCTATGATGCCTGTGTCTGCCATATGCTGCCTGTGTGTGCCATACCCTCCCTGCCCTATGCTGCCTATGTGCCATACTCTGCCTACCCTATGCTGTCTACACACAGGCAGCATAGGCCAGGCAGTACATACAATGTCTGAGGTGTGAACAGACAAACAATGTGGGTGATTACAGCCCAAGCCTGAAGTGTGAACACTGCAGGGGGTGAACAATGCATAGATTAAAAGGTGTGAACACTACAGGGGATTACATGTTTAAACAATACAGGGGGATTACAGCCTGAATCTGACGTGAGAACCATGCAGGGGGGCCAGTTAATCTCAGTACTGATACCATTTAAAGCTTACACAAGGGTAAAACATCAAAGCAGCCAGACAGGTGGGGGGCCACAAAGAGGGGGGTCGAGGGCCGCATGCTTTGGTACACCGGGTGTTAGCGGAGTGCCCAGTGACCAAGGCCCGGGCATGTGAGTTCCGCTTGCCCCATGGCCCAGTGAAGACTCCCGTGTTCATGCCCGTCGGGACACAGGGTACCATGGGTGACGGCAGATCAGCTGCGGAATCTGGGCTGCGAGATCTGCCTGGGGAACACCTATCACCTCGGGATGCGCCCGGTGAGGGGAAACTTGTAGCGGAAGTGCAGGCTCATTTGGCTTGTAATGTAGCGCTAGGAACTGCTCTGTGTGTGTGTGCTGCCCGGGCCCACAGGCACATCAGCATATGGGAATGTTACACTCATTATGGAGCTATAGTTTAAAGGGGCGCTGGGGGGATGGAAGGAGTGCATGAATTCCCCCCAATCATTGTGGGTGTTACAGTATTAAATACAATTGTTTCCCAGCAGCAGCAGAAACAGTTAACAGCCTTATCTCCCCTGTAGGGTCCGGAGATCATGAAAAAGGCGGGCGGCCTGCATGGTTTTATGAACTGGGGCAAAAACCTCCTTACTGTGAGTACAAGAGGATTACACAGACTGGGAAAAGATATCAAAGTTATTATTTAATTATTTTAATCTGTACCTGTGCCAGTAGCAGCCATCATATTGCCCCCAAGTCCCCAATCTGTACCTGTGCCAGCACCAGCCAATCCCTCCTATTGCCCCCAATCTGTACCTGTGCCAGTAGCAGCCATCATATTGCCACCAAGTCACCAAGCTGTACCTGTGCCAGCACCAGCCAATCCCTCCTATTGCCCCCAATCTGTACCTGTGCCAGTAGCAGCCATCATATTGCCACCAAGTCACCAAGCTGTACCTGTGCCATCACCAGCCAATCCCTCCTATTGCCACCAAGTCACCAAGCTGTACCTGTGCCATCACCAGCCAATCCCTCCTATTGCCACCAAGTCACCAAGCTGTACCTGTGCCATCACCAGCCAATCCCTCCTATTGCCACCAAGTCACCAAGCTGTACCTGTGCCATCACCAGCCAATCCCTCCTATTGCCACTAAGTCACCAATCTGTACCTGTGCCAGCACCAGCCAATCCCTCCTATTGCCCCCAATCTGTACCTGTGCCAGTAGCAGCCATCATATTGCCACCAAGTCACCAAGCTGTACCTGTGCCATCACCAGCCAATCCCTCCTATTGCCCCCAAGTCACCAATCTGTACCTGTGCAATCACCAGCCAATCCCTCCTATTGCCCCCAATCTGTACCTGTGCCAGTAGCAGCCATCATATTGCCACAAAGTCCCCAATCTGTACCTGTGCCAGCACCAGCCAATCCCTCCTATTGCCCCCAATCTGTACCTGTGCCAGTAGCAGCCATCATATTGCCACCAAGTCCACAATCTGTACCTGTGCCATCACCAGCCAATCCCTCCTATTGCCCCCAATCTGTACCTGTGCCAGTAGCAGCCATCATATTGCCACAAAGTCCCCAATCTGTACCTGTGCCATCACCAGCCAATCCCTCCTATTGCCCCCAATCTGTACCTGTGCCAGTAGCAGCCATCATATTGCCACAAAGTCCCCAATCTGTACCTGTGCCATCACCAGCCAATCCCTCCTATTGCCACCAAGTCACCAATCTGTACCTGTGCCATCACCAGCCAATCCCTCCTATTGCCACCAAGTCACCAAGCTGTACCTGTGCCATCACCAGCCAATCCCTCCTATTGCCCCCAAGTCACCAATCTGTACCTGTGCCATCACCAGCCAATCCCTCCTATTGCCCCCAAGTCACCAATCTGTACCTGTGCCATCACCAGCCAATCCCTCCTATTGCCACCAAGTCACCAAGCTGTACCTGTGCCATCACCAGCCAATCCCTCCTATTGCCACCAAGTCACCAATCTGTACCTGTGCCATCACCAGCCAATCCCTCCTATTGCCACCAAGTCACCAATCTGTACCTGTGCCATCACCAGCCAATCCCTCCTATTGCCACCAAGTCACCAAGCTGTACCTGTGCCATCACCAGCCAATCCCTCCTATTGCCACCAAGTCACCAATCTGTACCTGTGCCATCACCAGCCAATCCCTCCTATTGCCACCAAGTCACCAAGCTGTACCTGTGCCATCACCAGCCAATCCCTCCTATTGCCACCAAGTCACCAATCTGTACCTGTGCCATCACCAGCCAATCCCTCCTATTGCCACCAAGTCACCAAGCTGTACCTGTGCCATCACCAGCCAATCCCTCCTATTGCCACCAAGTCACCAATCTGTACCTGTGCCATCACCAGCCAATCCCTCCTATTGCCAACAAGCCCCCAAACTGTACCTGTGCCAGCAGCAGCCAAAAAAAATCACACTGCTCCAAAGCCCTCAGCAGCAGCCAATCCTTCATATTGCCCAATTTGACCCCAATAGGTACCTATGCCAGCAGGTAGCAGCAGCCAAAAAATCATATATTGCCCCCATATTATCTCCACCTGTGCCAGCAGCAAGCGTCAGAACTCCCAGGTTTCTCCTACTCAGACTTTATCTTCACACTTCACAACGCGCCAGCTCTCTGTCTCCGCTGTTTGAATGACGGCGTATGCACGCTCCACCCCCTACTGTGCATGCGTCACAGCGCCAGCGTGATAACAGGAGAGCGCATCAGGTTTATTAAGGTATTGGCTGTAAGCAGAATTCACCAGGAGCAGCCCCTCTGCTCATAGATTATACAGAGAGACAGTGGCAGGAATTATCAGGCCATATGTAGTAACATGGTAAAAGCAGCTCTCAATCTGTTTGATTGCGGCAAGATGGCACCTAGTTGTTTGGACCACCTTGTTACAGGCTCCACCCACTTACTCACCAGTCTATTGAAATGTGTGACATGGTAGGAACAAAACAGACCTAGCTATGAGGAACTCCTGTACATTACATGTTACAGGCCCCTCCTACTTACCCATCATTCTTTTAGAACACATGGTATAACTGAGTGAGTGAAGGCAAGACTCACCCAAGGAGCCTCATACAATAACCTTTCACTGTATTTTTCACCTGCAGATATGCTACAGACCTTGTGGTATGTGTAGCTTTGGGCTGTGATATGTTTGACTGTGTCTTTCCAACAAGGACAGCTGTAAGTATCCCCTTAACTGTACCGTACGCTTTAGCACCTTAGGTTTCAGGAATCATTAGGGGGCTGGAACGTAGTATTATTTATGGTATGTAATGTTTTCTCTTTTAGAATTACATTTCCTCTTTGCCAATTACCAAAGCAGGGATGGCCCTTCCAGACTTCTATACGCTCTACCTGGCTCTGCAACTGTCACATGTGTCCTCCCTTACCCCAGAAGGTCCCTGTTCTGCACTTTACAGCACCTGGATAAATATGCTGCTGCCTACCTATATGGCTCCCTGGCAGGCTTTACTGACCCAGCATTCTTCTCCTCCGAATCCTATAATAACAGCAGTAAAAAAAGCATATGATGGGGCAAGGAAAGTGCTGGGTTTGCACTCTATTGACCCCTCTGCCCCCCTTTGGGGCAATAAAACCCTGGGTTACCTGGCGGAAATCGCACCCCCGAAAATCCAGTATCACATCTCCTTTAATCTGTAAGGCTAATGTCAGACCAATCGTATGGCGTATATTTTTGGCAACCTGAAAAGCGCTTATACGCCTGCTACCTGTGCCTGCACCCGAATGGATGGAATACGCTTAGGTACAGGCACATGTAGCCGATATCCGTATAAGAACACGAGAGAATGCAAAGCTCACGTTTTTATGTGTATTTTGGCTCCATGTGCCTGTACCCAAGCGTATTCCATCCATTCGGGTGCAGGCACAGGTAGGAGGCGTATGGCGGTATTTTCGGCCATACGCCGAAATTTTTTTTGGTTGCCGAAAATATACTCCATACGCCTGGTCTGACATTAGCCTAACATGATATTTGTGAATGCCAATGTTATTTAGGATTACCCAATGGCACAAACTACTAAAAAAGTATATTTATATGAAATGGTTTATTCAGATGAAGCAGGGTTTACATATGAGCTGTTTATGCAATATATTTTTATAGAGACCTACATTGTCTGGGGTATAGTTTTTAATTAAATTAATTAACCTTTAGTATGTTAGTATGGCCACTTCTTAGCAACTTTCCAATTGGTCTCCATTTTTTTAATTATTTGCCTTTCACCTCTACATCTCTCCAGCTTTCAAATAGGGGTCACTGACCCCAGCAGCCAAAACCTGTTTGCCCAGCTACCTGCTAAGATTCAAACTGGAGAGCTGCTGGACAAAAAGCTAAATCATTCCAAAACCACAGTAAATAAAAAGTAAAGACCAACTGCAAATTGACTTAGAATAGCAAGCTTAATAGTGAAGGAATAAATGAAAAGGCCATGGGACTGCCCCCCCCCTAGAGGGCTCTGAGCAGTGGCAGTGACCAGGCGCTTTGTACGGTCAGAATAAGTTTCCATCTTTGTATATTTTATTAATGCTACAAAATCACACATTTATATAACAGTGTAAATGGATATTTCTGTCCCCCTCTCTCCTGCTCAGTTCAAACAGTTGCTTGGTGAGTGGTGATGACATCACAATGCTCTTGCCTCCGGGTTTGGTCACAGGACTTGGTTGTTGATGACATCACAATGGTCCCTAGGTTTAATCCAGATCTTGTTCCTGACTGCAGCCATTTGAGGTCTGATTGTCAAAACATGAAGACCTTGTTTTTGCTTATTATTTTTTTATTCATATTTTTAATTAATTCAAGTAAGTACCATTGCTTCTAGTACTTATATTTTCCACAGTTTATCATTACACAGATTTACTTATTATATATGACATATATATGTGATTTAATTCTTTGAATCTGACATCGTGCGTTGCTTCTAATTGCAGCTGTTGGAGCTCCGGTGCGTCGGAGAGAGACCACCGTTTCACCTGGTGAGTACCTTCAGTTGGTCTCTGTGTAACTGCCGTTTTCTCTATATTCCCACCCCTGTGCTAGCCTGTTTCCTTTTTACATAGAGCATTAGCCTTCCTCTGTATTCTCTATAGTACCCACGCCCCTCACATTATTGCTCCTGTTCTTCTCCTCTCTGCTTCATTTATATGTTAGAGCTCCCTATTCCACTAATGTCTAGTGTCTCTTTCAACAGATAATGTTATTGAGGACAAAGCAGCGATGAAAGAGTATATCAACAGAAGACTGGCTATATTTCAGAAAATAAGTAAAGTGTCCATTTTATATTTTATGTACCTACTTGTTCTACTCTCCTTTCCCTTTGCCCTTCCCGCACTCCCCACTTACTATCCCTCCTATCACTTTCTACATAGAGCATTAGCCTTTCTCGCTATTCTCTATAGTACCCACACCCCTCACTTTTATTAGAACATGGGGGCACCTGGATAATATTATTTCTATAAACATTCAATTTTTATATGTTGTAAATATATAAGGAATAAAGAAAAAATAATCTTCTCATTACAGGAGAAAACCTGCTTAAAAAATTGAGGAAAATAACCACAACAACCCCTGGTAAGCTCCTCCCCTTCTCCCAGAGTCACTACTCCCTTATGCTCCTCTATAGCATCTGCCTTGCTCCTTCCCACAGTTTATGGTCCCCTGAATAGTACGATATAAATCTCATGCTGTGTAACCCTCCCTTATATGTTAGATCTCCCTATTCCAATAATGTCTCTCTTTCAACAGATTATGTTGTTGTGGACAAAGAGGAGATACTGCGCGCCATGCATTCCAGAAAAATGCATCGATTTGATAGAACAAGTAAAGTGTCCATTTTATATCAAGGAAATTGAGTGTATAAATGTAGAACTTTTCATAGATTTGGTGTGACACATTTGCATGTAGATTTTGATTGAAAATTTTACGATATCATTATTTTTCCATTGCAGCAACGGAGAGTCCAAAAATTGAAACTACTGTGGGTAAGTGTCATTATCCATGTACCTACTGTTCTACTCTCCTTTCCCTTTGCCCTTCCCGCCCTCCCCACTTACTATCCCTCCTATCACTTTTATTCTCTATAGCAGTGCTGTCCAACTGGCGGCCCGCGACCCACCTCTGTGTGGCCCCCCACCTGTCTGGCTGCTTTGATGGCTTACCTTTGAGTAAGCATTAAATGGTATCAGTACTGAGATTAACTGGCCCCCCTGCATGGTTCTCACCTCAGATTCAGGCTGTAATCCCTCTGTATTGTTTAAAAATGTAATCCCCTGTGTTGTTCACACCTTTTAATACCTGCATTGTTCACCCCCTGCAGTGTTCACACCTCAGGCTCAGGCTGTAATCACTCCCATTGTTCACTTCTTCACACCTCAGACATAGGTACTGTAGGCAGAGTATGGCACATACAGCCAGCATAGGGCAGGTAGAGTATGGCACATACAGCCAGCATAGGTCAGGGAGGGTATGGCACACACAGGAAGGGTAGGGCAGGCAGTGTATGGCACACACAGTCAGGGTAGGGCAGGCAGAGTATGGCACACACAGGCAGCAAAGGGCAGGCAGAGTATGGCACATACAGCCAGCATAGGGCAGGTAGAGTATGGCACACACAGGCAGCATAGGTCAGGGAGGGTATGGCACACACAGGAAGGGTAGGGCAGGCAGAGTATGGCACACACAGTCAGGGTAGGGCAGGCAGAGTATGGCACATACAGCCAGCATAGGGCAGGTAGAGTATGGCACACACAGGCAGCATAGGTCAGGGAGGGTATGGCACACACAGGAAGGGTAGGGCAGGCAGAGTATGGCACACACAGTCAGGGTAGGGCAGGCAGAGTATGACACTCTGCCTGTGTGTGCCATACTCTGCCTTGCTGCCTCTGTGTGCCATACTCTGCTTGCCCTATGCTGCTTGTGGGAGGTGAACCTGGCAGGGGTTTGTTGTGGAAGTTTGTTACAGTTGGAAATAGCCATTAAATGGTCCCTAAGGTGTGTAATTATGTACTGGGGGTTGCTCTGCTATCCACAGTGGAGGAGGCGGCATATGGAATTTAAGGGTATATCTTAATATGACATAATTCTTTCACATATGAATGATGGTTGATATCCCCACTGTAAGGACCAAGCATTTGGGATTTTGCTGTGCTACCACCATTGTGATAAAATAGGTGTGGTTTGAAGTGGGTGTGGTTTCAAAAAGGGGAGTGGTCAAAACTGGCTTCCATTAGCGGCCCTCCACCATGTATGCTAGAGAAATTCCGGCCCTCGGCACCGTAGAAGTTGGACAGCACTGCTCTATAGTACCCACGCCCCTCACATTATTGCTCCTGTTCTTCTCCATTTATATGTTAGATCTCCCTATTCCAATAATGTCTCTCTTTCAACAGATTATGTTGTTGTGGACAAAGAAGAGATATTGCGCGCCATGCATTCCAGAAAAATGCATCGATTTCATAGAACAAGTAAAGTGTCCATTTTATATCAAGGAAATTGAGTGTATAAATGTAGAACTTTTCATAGATTTGGTGTGACACATTTGCATGTAGATTTTGATTGAAAATTTTACGATATCATTATTTTTCCATTGCAGCAACGGAGAGTCCAAAAATTGAAACTACTGTGGGTAAGTGCCATTATCCATGTACCTACTGTTCTACTCTCCTTTCCCTTTGCCCTTCCCGCCCTCCCCACTTACTATCCCTCCTATCACTTTTATTCTCTATAGTACCCACGCCCCTCACATTATTGCTCCTGTTCTTCTCCATTTATATGTTAGATCTCCCTATTCCAATAATGTCTCTCTTTCAACAGATTATGTTGTTGTGGACAAAGAGGAGATATTGCGCGCCATGCATTCCAGAAAAATGCATCGATTTGATAGAACAAGTAAAGTGTCCATTTTATATTTTATGTCATGGAAATTGAGTGTATAAATGTAGAACTTTTCATAGATTTGGTGTGACACATTTGCATGTAGATTTTGATTGAAAATTTTACGATATCATTTTTTTTCCATTGCAGCAACGGAGAGTCCAAAAATTGAAACTACTGTGGGTAAGTGCCATTATCCATGTACCTACTGTCCTACTCTCCTTTCCCTTTGCCCTTCCCGCCCTCCCCACTTACTATCCCTCCTATCACTTTTATTCTCTATAGTACCCACGCCCCTCACATTATTGCTCCTGTTCTTCTTCTCTCTGCTTCATTTATATGTTAGATCTCCCTATTCCAATAATGTCTCTCTTTCAACAGATTATGTTGTTGTGGACAAAGAAGAGATATTGCGCGCCATGCATTCAAGAGGACTCAATATATTTGATAGAACAAGTAAAGTGTCCATTTTATATTTTATGTCTAGGAAATTGAGTGAATAAAATTAGAACTTTTCATAGATTTTGCAAATAGATTTTGATTGGAAAAAACTAATTTTACGATATCATTATATTTCCATTGCAGCAAAGAGTCCAAAATTCAAAACAACTACTGTCGGTAAGTGCCATTATCCATGTACCTACTGTTCTACTCTCCTTTCCCTTTGCCCTTCCCGCCCTCCCCACTTACTATCCCTCCTATCACTTTCTTACCCGCTGCCTCTCCCCTTCTCCTCTCACTTTCCTTGCACCTCTTTGTACTCACGTATTCTCTCTCCCATCTTTATAAAGATTTTTCCGAGCTTTTGAAGGGGATTGACGAGGAATCAGAGAGACCGTTGCCCCGAATGTACGGCCTTCGTAAGTGTTTCATTCTGGAAAATATATTTTATCATTATTATTATCTTATAACTGCAGTACTCTATCCTCCCTCTGTGTATAGAGTATAGGCAGTCACATATTCCCATTTGTTAATATTCACTACACCCCTTCTTATTACTGCAGTTCTTGGATTTATTGGATTCGTTGTGTTCGGGTTCTCCGCCCTTATGTGCATACAACCGTATGCATTCTGGAAGACCGGGCACCTAGGTGAAGATGAAGAAGATTCGGAAGAGGAAGCTGGCATTAAAGAAGAGGAAGAAGAAGAAGAAGAAGACGAAAATAAAATTTGTAATATTGAAGTCAGTGAAGAAGCTGCTGAAGCTGCTGAAGACATGGAGAGTTAGGCTCAGCTTCCATGAAAAAGACACTGCTATACTTGGAAAGGCTTCTATTATTAGGGCCCCCAAACAAACGTCTCCCTCTTCAGCACTGTATATAGGGGGAACGCGTTATCAGAAGGCACAAAGGAAGAAAAGAATAGAAATCCCAAAAGTTGATCTAAGGACTGGTCCGACTGCCGTTTTGGAGTCAGGAAGGAATTTTTTCCCTCTCTAAGGCAAATTGAAAAAGACGCTCGGATGAGTGGTGAAACGTTTTCAAGAAAAACTCAGAAAAGTCCACTTGTTTAAGACTTCATTCGACTAGATACTGTATATCATGACCTGGATGAATGAGAATCTTCATAGACATCAGAGGGTTTTTTTCGCCTTCCTTTAGATCAACTAGACGTTAGTTTGGAATGATTTGAGTTGAAGACTGATGGGGATAAGGAACAGAGATACCGCAATTAATATAGCAAAGCCTTAATCATATGAGGCATAATCTTGGCATCAAAACAATGGAAAATAAAAACTGATAGTACTGAGACACATTGTCATTATTTCATTGGACTCATGAGCAGTTACTGGTTGTACAAACAAAGGATGAAGACACTATGGCTGCAAAGAGATATTAGTAATACAGTGACAGAGTGGGTGTCTCTTATGTTGAGACTGACTTAGGGGGGGTTGTCACTTTAGTCACATAGTAGACAGAAGCCCTCACTATCAATTACACTGTGGGAGCCAGAGGTGGAAATACTTGGGGGGCAGGGTGTTACTCCATGATAGGTTACCCCTCATCTGATTAGCCAGAGGGGGCCCTCAGTACGGTGGCAGTGCTATAAACAACTGAACTGGATGATAAGGATTGGGGGAAAGGTAACATTTTGTCCACGCCCCTTGTGTGTGCACTATAACAGATATTACTTCATAATAAGCAATTCATATAAGGAGTTCTATTAATTAATGTGCTAATTAATGGTCCGTTCTTTGGGGGGCAGTGGAGTTTGCCCAAAGTTTAAACCCTACACTCTTTCCTGCTCTGCCCTCTCATTGCTTGATATGGAAGTTACGTGAGTTTACATAAATTGTGTAAATTTAGGGGCTTTAAATTAGGGATGAACCGAACCCTAGAACCCGTCGTAAGGGATTCGGCCAAATATCCAACCGAATCCTAATTAGCATATGTTAATTAGGATTTGGAAGGGTTAATAAGTTTTCCACTTCCATGTTCACTCAGCGACATTTAACCCTTCAGTTCGGCCGAATCCGAACTCTGCCGATAAAGGCCGAATCCTGGCTGAATACCGAATCCTGGATTCGCTGTATCCCTACTGTAAATAGCTTTAAAAGTGCTAATAAAAGTGCTAATTAATCAGTCTTGAAACTGGGTGCCAAGTGGAGTTGATACATAGGTTGAATAGGTTTCTTTGAAAGTATTGTACGTAAATGGTGTAATAACCAGTTATTCCCCTGCTGGAAATTTCATGTAGAAAATGCTGATATCATTCAGTAAATAGATCCCAATGTAAACAGCTGATGTCACTGTATAATAAGCATTGATATAAATAGTTAAAATGAATAAATGAATGTGCTAATAAGTCGGTTCATTGGGGGCAGTGGAGTTTGCCCCTGCCTGCCCCAGTCAAGCTACTCTACCCCTTTTGTTTGCTTTATAAGTTCCTAGGCAAGTAACATTACGTTTCTAGGCAGTTCTAGGCAGTTGTTGCAGGAGTATACGTAACTTATGGAATCTGTATAATTCTCACAACACGGCCGGGCACCGGCACAATAGTACCCCCTCAACCCCCCTTCATGGTGGCCCTGGTCACTGGTAGGGTTGCTTTGTCTCAGTATAATATCACGTAGATCCCATTACCTATAGCTTTGTCCCAGTATAATATCATGTAGATCCCATTACCTATAGCTTTGTCCCAGTATAATATCATGTAGATCCCATTACCTATAGCTTTGTCCCGGTATAATATCACGTAGATCCCATTACCTATAGCTTTGTCCCGATATAATATCACGTAGATCCCATTACCTATGGCTTTGTCCCGATATAATATCACGTAGATCCCATTACCTATAGCTTTGTCCCGATATAATATCACGTAGATCCCATTACCTATAGCTTTGTCCCGGTATAATATCACGTAGATCCCATTACCTATAGCTTTGTCCCGGTATAATATCACGTAGATCCCATTACCTATAGCTTTGTCCCAGTATAATATCACGTAGATCCCATTACCTATAGCTTTGTCCCAGTATAATATCATGTAGATCCCATTACCTATAGCTTTGTCCCGGTATAATATCACGTAGATCCCATTACCAAATAAACTCACTGTGTGCTATGATGGCACGATGCTATAACTCACTGAAAATTATGACCAAACTAACCCTGAATAAAGATATTAGGAGATTTAAGAAGATGTACAAATGATGGATTTCTGACAGGGCCGAACATTGGGGGGAACATTTGTCCAGGCCTGGTGAATTTGGTGTCCCAAGCGGGGCCCGGGCATGCTGCACCTCAGACTGGCTGGGCCCCCATTAGCTAATACCCCCGCAGACTGATTAGTGCCCAGGGGCTCATTCTGCCGGTTGCTTCCCGTGCGTATGCATGATATCTGTAAGCACCAGCCACAACCTTATAAGACCACTGCAGCCAGCAGCATGTAGAAAGCCATGAACCGTCCTTTTTACCTTTAGGGGCCCCTGGCCACCAATGTATTTATTTCCTCATTTGCCTTTGCCCTTAATAGGACTAGTTATGTTTTAACCGAGGATTAAACCAAAAATACCTGCATTCATTGTTTTACCTGTTAGTAACATTAGAAGACGTATCAACTCCCCCAGATTTGTCACGAGTCTCCCTGATTTCGCCGCTCTTAGCCCTTCACTCCGAGTAACAGGCCTGTCTGTGTGAATAAATCATTGAGAATTTTTACTTCACAAAAATAACAAATTATATTCACACAAATTACCAATAGTTTGCTAAATATTTTGTGGTATTTTTTAAATGTGCTTTATATATACTTACGTAGGGTTACCGCCTGGCTAGTGTTTTACCGGCCTGAGAGGTAACAAATGATACCTGATGCCAATAGGGATAACAGATGAAAATATAGGAAGGCCTGCATTATTTTCCACAAAAGGTGGCAACCCTATACATGGCAACTACACAAAATGATAATTACATTACATCAGAGGTTATTGCAGCCTTCAGTTCCCCGTGTTTATACCCTCATTATAGACAGGCCCGAGAATAGACAAAGTCCCGCCTGAGGTGGTGCAGGGCTGAGGGGATAATGCTGGAAACTGCCCTGTCTGAATAAAGATGTCTGACCACCCTAATGATTGTTACTAGCCAGGAGGTAACACTGTAAGGTGCCACTCACAGTTTACTGAGTAAAGGCGGCAACCCTAGTCCCTAGGCACCAACCCACTATAGTTCATGGGCATCCTGACTGCGACCAGAACGTCTCCATGCAGGGTTGCCAGATTTATTTTTCCAAACCAGCCAAAGTCAGTTCTAAAACCAGCCCAAAACTAGCCAAAAGCCATTTCTAAAGTAGCCCAATATGCGCAATGAAAAAAATTCTAAAAAATAAAAAGGTATTTATGGGAAAACTTGGCTTTTTAAAGAGTATAATCACTACCCAAGCCCCGCGCCCCCTCTCCAGTTACTGGGAAGGCTGATAATTCCCTCTGTGCCCAGTCCAGCTGGGAAGTCACTCCAGAAATGGATTCAGAATGTTGCATTAACCCCAGACATGATATACATATGGGTGCGTTGAACTGCAACTCTCAGAAGCCCCAAGAGATCCTGAGAATTATACGTCAAGGGTCAACTGCAGAAAGTAACAAATGGCAGCCCCCCCCACATCACAGTAGAAAGTAATAGGACAATCTCATACCATATAGAGCAGGTTGTAGGGCAGACAGGTTGAGCCTTAATAGAATAAAAATACTGTCCAATTGCATGCTGGGTATTGTAGTTTTATATTAATCCTAGCTGTAGACTAATTGTTAGATAAAAACTACATTACCCAGCATGCAATGTGACAGGCATGTCAGGTTCACTAGAGGAAAAAACTTTGGCTAGTTGCCAAACTACAAACCCACCAAGGCTGCAAAAAATAGCCCAAATCTGTACCTTGGTGGGTTTGTACTTCGGAAGCCCACCTGGGCTTTAAATTTGTAGCCCCCAACCTGGCAACCCTGTCTCCATGAGCCCCCTGCAATGTCCCGCCAGTTTCCTGAGGTAATTTTGTCACACGTTTTAATGAAGCACCTTAACTGCAACTCACACCCTCATATTAAAGCAGGGCTTCTTTGTAAACTAGAATTCTGATTGAAGTAACCCCATTTCAATGTGTAGTAGCCTGAAAGAACAGCTACCACCTACTACCCACAAGGGTCGCAAGTTAAATAAAGTTTTGGAAAAAAAAAAAAAACATGAATAAAAAAGCACGTTGCTATGGTGCTGGAACGCAAGGAGTTGCTTCCGGGTCTCAAGGGAAAAAAATGGTGGCGCCCCAGTGTCACGCTTTGGTACACCGGGTGTTAGCGGAGTGCCCAGTGACCAAGGCCCGGGCATGTGAGTTCCGCTTGCCCCATGGCCCAGTGAAGACTCCCGTGTTCATGCCCGTCGGGACACAGGGCACCATGGGTGACGGCAGATCAGCTGCGGAATCTGGGCTGCGAGATCTGCCTGGGGAACACCTATCACCTCGGGATGCGCCCGGTGAGGGGAAACTTGTAGCGGAAGTGCAGGCTCATTTGGCTTGTAATGTAGCGCTAGGAACTGCTCTGTGTGTGTGTGCTGTCCGGGCCCACAGGCACATCAGCATATGGGAATGTTACACTCATTATGGAGCTATAGTTTAAAGGGGCGCTGGGGGGATGGAAGGAGTGCATGAATTCCCCCCAATCATTGTGGGTGTTACAGTATTAAATACAATTGTTTCCCAGCAGCAGCAGAAAGAGTTAACAGCCTTATCTCCCCTGTAGGGTCCGGAGATTATGAAAAAGGCGGGCGGCCTGCATGGTTTTATGAACTGGGGCAGAAACCTCCTTACTGTGAGTACCAGAGGATTGCACAGACTGGGAAAAGATATCAAAGTTATAATTTAATTATTTTAATCTGTACCTGTGCCAGTAGCAGCCATCATATTGCCCCCAAGTCCCCAATCTGTACCTGTGCCATCACCAGCCAATCCCTCCTATTGCCCCCAATCTGTACCTGTGCCAGTAGCAGCCATCATATTGCCACCAAGTCCCCAAGCTGTACCTGTGCCATCACCAGCCAATCCCTCCTATTGCCCCCAATCTGTACCTGTGCCAGTAGCAGCCATCATATTGCCACCAAGTCACCAAGCTGTACCTGTGCCATCACCAGCCAATCCCTCCTATTGCCCCCAATCTGTACCTGTGCCAGTAGCAGCCATCATATTGCCACCAAGTCCCCAATCTGTACCTGTGCCAGCACCAGCCAATCCCTCCTATTGCCCCCAATCTGTACCTGAGCCAGTAGCAGCCATCATATTGCCACCAAGTCCCCAAGCTGTACCTGTGCCAGCACCAGCCAATCCCTCCTATTGCCCCCAATCTGTACCTGTGCCAGTAGCAGCCATCATATTGCCACCAAGTCACCAAGCTGTACCTGTGCCATCACCAGCCAATCCCTCCTATTGCCCCCAAGTCACCAATCTGTACCTGTGCCATCACCAGCCAATCCCTCCTATTGCCCCCAAGTCACCAATCTGTACCTGTGCCATCACCAGCCAATCCCTCCTATTGCCCCCAAGTCACCAATCTGTACCTGTGCCATCACCAGCCAATCCCTCCTATTGCCCCCAAGTCACCAATCTGTACCTGTGCCATCACCAGCCAATCCCTCCTATTGCCCCCAAGTCACCAATCTGTACCTGTGCCATCACCAGCCAATCCCTCCTATTGCCCCCAAGTCACCAATCTGTACCTGTGCCATCACCAGCCAATCCCTCCTATTGCCCCCAAGTCACCAAGCTGTACCTGTGCCATCACCAGCCAATCCCTCCTATTGCCAACAAGCCCCCAATCTGTACCTGTGCCATCACCAGCCAATCCCTCCTATTGCCACCAAGTCACCAATCTGTACCTGTGCCATCACCAGCCAATCCCTCCTATTGCCACCAAGTCACCAATCTGTACCTGTGCCATCACCAGCCAATCCCTCCTATTGCCAACAAGCCCCCAAACTGTACCTGTGCCATCACCAGCCAATCCCTCCTATTGCCAACAAGCCCCCAAACTCTACCTGTGCCATCACCAGCCAATCCCTCCTATTGCCAACAAGCCCCCAAACTGTACCTGTGCCATCACCAGCCAATCCCTCCTATTGCCAACAAGCCCCCAAACTCTACCTGTGCCAGCAGCAGCCAAAAAAAATCATACTGCTCCAAAGCCCCCAGCAGCAGCCAATCCTTCATATTGCCCAATTTGCCCCCAATAGGTACCTATGCCAGCAGGTAGCAGCAGCCAAAAAATCATATATTGCCCCCATATTATCTCCACCTGTGCCAGAAGCAAGCGTCAGAACTCCAGTCTCACCAGTCTATTGAAATGTGTGACATGGTAGGAACAAAACAGACCTAGCTATGAGGAACTCCTCCTGTACATTACATGTTACAGGCCCCTCCTACTTACCCATCATTCTTTTAGAACACATGGTATAACTGAGTGAGTGAAGGCAAAACTCACCCAAGGAGCCTCATACAATAACCTTTCACTGTATTTTTCACCAGCAGATATGCTACAGACCTTGTGGTATGTGTAGCTTTGGGCTGTGATATGTTTGACTGTGTCTTTCCAACAAGGACAGCTGTAAGTATCCCCTTAACTGTACCGTACGCTTTAGCACCTTAGGTTTCAGGAATCATTAGGGGGCTGGAACGTAGTATTATTTATGGTATGTAATGTTTTCTCTTTTAGAATTACATTTCCTCTTTGCCAATTACCAAAGCAGGGATGGCCCTTCCAGACTTCTATACGCTCTACCTGGCTCTGCAACTGGCACATGTGTCCTCCCTTACCCCAGAAGGTCCCTGTTCTGCACTTTACAGCACCTGGATAAATATGCTGCTGCCTACCTATATGGCTCCCTGGCAGGCTTTACTGACCCAGCATTCTTCTCCTCCGAATCCTATAATAACAGCAGTAAAAAAAGCATATGATGGGGCAAGGAAAGTGCTGGGTTTGCACTCTATTGACCCCTCTGCCCCCCTTTGGGGCAATAAAACCCTGGGTTACCTGGCGGAAATCGCACCCCCGAAAATCCAGTATCACATCTCCTTTAATCTGTAAGGCTAATGTCAGACCAATCGTATGGCGTATATTTTTGGCAACCTGAAAAGCGCTTATACGCCTGCTACCTGTGCCTGCACCCGAATGGATGGAATACGCTTGGGTACAGGCACATGTAGCCGATATCCGTATAAGAACACGAGAGAATGCAAAGCTCACGTTTTTATGTGTATTTTGGCTCCATGTGCCTGTACCCAAGCGTATTCCATCCATTCGGGTGCAGGCACAGGTAGGAGGCGTATGGCGGTATTTTCGGCCATACGCCGAAATTTTTTTTGGTTGCCGAAAATATACTCCATACGCCTGGTCTGACATTAATCTAACATGATATTTGTGAATAGCACATAATACTAAAAAAGTATATTTATATGAAATGGTTTATTCAGATGAAGCAGGGTTTACATATGAGCTGTTTATGCAATATATTTTTATAGAGACCTACATTGTCTGGGGTATAGTTTTTAATTAAATTAATTAACCTTTAGTATGTTAGTATGGCCACTTCTTAGCAACTTTCCAATTGGTCTCCATTTTTTTTATTATTTGCCTTTCACCTCTACATCTCTCCAGCTTTCAAATAGGGGTCACTGACCCCAGCAGCCAAAACCTGTTCGCCCAGCTACCTGCTAAGATTCAAACTGGAGAGCTGCTGGACAAAAAGCTAAATACAATTGTTTCCCAGCAGCAGAAAGAGTTAACAGCCTTATCTCCCCTGTAGGGTCCGGAGATCATGAAAAAGGCGGGCGGCCTGCATGGTTTTATGAACTGGGGCAGAAACCTCCTTACTGTGAGTACCAGAGGATTGCACAGACTGGGAAAAGATATAAAAGTTATAATTTAATTATTTTAATCTGTACCTGTGCCAGTAGCAGCCATCATATTGCCACCAAGTCCCCAATCTGTACCTGTGCCAGCACCAGCCAATCCCTCCTATTGCCCCCAATCTGTACCTGTGCCAGTAGCAGCCATCATATTGCCACCAAGTCACCAAGCTGTACCTGTGCCATCACCAGCCAATCCCTCCTATTGCCCCCAATCTGTACCTGTGCCAGTAGCAGCCATCATATTGCCACCAAGTCCCCAATCTGTACCTGTGCCAGCACCAGCCAATCCCTCCTATTGCCCCCAATCTGTACCTGTGCCAGCACCAGCCAATCCCTCCTATTGCCCCCAATCTGTACCTGAGCCAGTAGCAGCCATCATATTACCACCAAGTCACCAAGCTGTACCTGTGCCATCACCAGCCAATCCCTCCTATTGCCCCCAATCTGTACCTGTGCCAGTAGCAGCCATCATATTGCCACCAAGTCACCAAGCTGTACCTGTGCCATTCAAACTGGAGAGCTGCTGGACAAAAAGCTAAATCATTCCAAAACCACAGTAAATAAAAAGTAAAGACCAACTGCAAATTGACTTAGAATAGCAAGCTTAATAGTGAAGGAATAAATGAAAAGGCCATGGGACTGCCCCCCCTAGAGGGCTCTGAGCAGTGGCAGTGACCAGGCGCTTTGTACGGTCAGAATAAGTTTCCATCTTTGTATATTTTATTAATGCTACAAAATCACACATTTATATAACAGTGTAAATGGATATTTCTGTCCCCCTCTCTCCTGCTCAGTTCAAACAGTTGTTTGGTGAGTGGTGATGACATCACAATGCTCTTGCCTCCGGGTTTGGTCACAGGACTTGGTTGTTGATGACATCACAATGGTCCCTAGGTTTAATCCAGATCTTGTTCCTGACTGCAGCCATTTGAGGTCTGATTGTCAAAACATGAAGACCTTGTTTTTGCTTATTATTTTTTTATTCATATTTTTAATTAATTCAAGTAAGTACCATTGCTTCTAGTACTTATATTTTCCACAGTTTATCATTACACAGATTTACTTATCATATATGACATATATATGTGATTTAATTCTTTGAATCTGACATCGTGCGTTGCTTCTAATTGCAGCTGTTGGAGCTCCGGTGCGTCGGAGAGAGACCACCGTTTCACCTGGTGAGTACCTTCAGTTGGTCTCTGTGTAACTGCCGTTTTCTCTATATTCCCACCCCTGTGCTAGCCTGTTTCCTTTTTACATAGAGCATTAGCCTTCCTCTGTATTCTCTATAGTACCCACGCCCCTCACATTATTGCTCCTGTTCTTCTCCTCTCTGCTTCATTTATATGTTAGAGCTCCCTATTCCACTAATGTCTAGTGTCTCTTTCAACAGATAATGTTATTGAGGACAAAGCAGCGATGAAAGAGTATATCAACAGAAGACTGGCTATATTTCAGAAAATAAGTAAAGTGTCCATTTTATATTTTATGTACCTACTTGTTCTACTCTCCTTTCCCTTTGCCCTTCCCGCACTCCCCACTTACTATCCCTCCTATCACTTTCTACATAGAGCATTAGCCTTTCTCGCTATTCTCTATAGTACCCACACCCCTCACTTTTATTAGAACATGGGGGCACCTGGATAATATTATTTCTATAAACATTCAATTTTTATATGTTGTAAATATATAAGGAATAAAGAAAAAATAATCTTGTCATTACAGGAGAAAACCTGCTTAAAAAATTGAGGAAAATAACCACAACAACCCCTGGTAAGCTCCTCCCCTTCTCCCAGAGTCACTACTCCCTTATGCTCCTCTATAGCATCTGCCTTGCTCCTTCCCACAGTTTATGGTCCCCTGAATAGTACGATATAAATCTCATGCTGTGTAACCCTCCCTTATATGTTATATCTCCCTATTCCAATAATGTCTCTCTTTCAACAGATTATGTTGTTGTGGACAAAGAAGAGATACTGCGCGCCATGCATTCCAGAAAAATGCATCGATTTGATAGAACAAGTAAAGTGTCCATTTTATATCAAGGAAATTGAGTGTATAAATTTAGAACTTTTCATAGATTTGGTGTGACACATTTGCATGTAGATTTTGATTGAAAATTTTACAATATCATTATTTTTCCATTGCAGCAACGGAGAGTCCAAAAATTGAAACTACTGTGGGTAAGTGTCATTATCCATGTACCTACTGTTCTACTCTCCTTTCCCTTTGCCCTTCCCGCCCTCCCCACTTACTATCCCTCCTATCACTTTTATTCTCTATAGTACCCACGCCCCTCACATTATTGCTCCTGTTCTTCTCCTCTCTGCTTCATTTATATGTTAGATCTCCCTATTCCAATAATGTCTCTCTTTCAACAGATTATGTTGTTGTGGACAAAGAAGAGATACTGCGCGCCATGCATTCCAGAAAAATGCATAGATTTCATAGAACAAGTAAAGTGTCCATTTTATATCAAGGAAATTGAGTGTATAAATTTAGAACTTTTCATAGATTTGGTGTGACACATTTGCATATACCGCCCGCCCGCCCGCCCTCAGTGCCGAAGGGTCCGCCCGCCCGCAGTGCCGCCGCCGCCCTCCCTCAGTGCCGCCCGCCCGCCCGCCCTCAGTGCCGCCCGCCCGCCCTCCCTCCCTCAGTGCCGCCCGCCCGCCCTCCCTCAGTGCCGCCCGCCCGCCCTCCCTCAGTGCCGCCCGCCCGCCCGCCCTCAGTGCCGCCCGCCCGCCCTCCCTCAGTGCCGCCCGCCCGCCCTCCCTCAGTGCCGCCCGCCCGCCCTCCCTCAGTGCCGCCCGCCCGCCCTCCCTCAGTGCCGCCCGCCCGCCCTCAGTGCCGCCCGCCCTCAGTGCCGCCCGCCCGCCCGCCCTCAGTGCCGCCCGCCCTCAGTGCCGCCCGCCCTCAGTGCCGCCCGCCCTCAGTGCCGCCCGCCCTCAGTACCGCCCGCCCTTCCCCAGCACCGCACACGCCCGCCGGCGGGACCTGACCGTCCTTCCAGGGGGAGGGGGTGCTACCGTTACATTAGAGGGAAAGCAGTTAAGGACAGATAATGGTTGGTACCGTAGATACAATAATCACACAAGTAAGCACCCCAACACCGCGCACGCACACCGCCGGGACCCACCCGCCGTCAGATATAATGGTTGCTACCGTAAATGCAATAATCACCCACTTCAATCAAGTAAGCACCACAGAAGCGCTTCCCCAGCACCGAGCACGCACGCCAGCACTTTTTTGGTGCTGAAAAACTCGGCTTATACTTGAGTATATACGGTAGATTTTGATTGAAAATTTTACAATATCATTATTTTTCCATTGCAGCAACGGAGAGTCCAAAAATTGAAACTACTGTGGGTAAGTGCCATTATCCATGTACCTACTGTTCTACTCTCCTTTCCCTTTGCCCTTCCCGCCCTCCCCACTTACTATCCCTCCTATCACTTTTATTCTCTATAGTACCCACGCCCCTCACATTATTGCTCCTGTTCTTCTCCTCTCTGCTCCATTTATATGTTAGATCTCCCTATTCCAATAATGTCTCTCTTTCAACAGATTATGTTGTTGTGGACAAAGAAGAGATACTGCGCGCCATGCGTTCCAGAAAAATGCATCGATTTCATAGAACAAGTAAAGTGTCCATTTTATATCAAGGAAATTGAGTGTATAAATTTAGAACTTTTCATAGATTTGGTGTGACACATTTGCATATACCGTATATACTCGAGTATAAGCCGATTGGAATATAAGCCGAGGTACCTAATTTTACCTAAGAAAACTGGAAAAACTTATTGACTCGAGTATAAGCCTACATTAATTTCTGGTGGTCACACTTATATGGAACTCTAAATATTCACTGGTGAGCTGTTTTCTAATTGGTGAATACTTTTTGCATCGGCAATAACGTTTTAAGGAGCTACTTTAGAGAGCTAGAGGATACATGCAACATTGTTACAAAGGGTTTAGATCTCCTTCACTCACACAAAGTATGTGCAAGGGTAGGCTGGGAGTTGTAGTCCAGCAATAGCCAAGCAAAGTTACATTATTATATAAAGTTCATATCCCCTTTAATAAATATTTTATAAAACATATAACCTGTATTTGCTTAAGAAGGTGTAAGAAGCAACATGTCTTTAAAATAAATAGAGACAGCTATACTTGACGTCTGCCTTCTGAATCAGGGAGGACTTCCTCATCCTTAATACATCTACAGGGAACCTACTGAAGGTTTGCTCTCACTAACGCGTCATTAGGGAAAAGAATTCATGCCAAGTCAACCAAGCAATTAATTTTAACTACAAAGTTATAATTCGGATGGGCAAAAGATTGAGGGAGCTATTTATTTTTAAAGAGGCTTTGATCTGGATGGCTCAAAGAGTTAAATATAGCACGACAGTGCTACCCTAGCAACCCGACCGCCCGCCCGCCCTCAGCGCCGCCCGCCCGCCCGCCCTCAGCGCCGCCCGCCTTCAGCGCTGCCCGCCCGCCCTCCCTCAGCGCCGCCGCGCCCGCCCTCCCTCAGCGCCGCCCGCCCGCCCTCCCTCAGCGCCGCCCGCCCGCCCTCCCTCAGCGCCGCCCGCCCGCCCTCCCTCAGCGCCGCCCGCCCGCCCTCCCTCAGCGCCGCCCGCCCGCCCTCCCTCAGCGCCGCCCGCCCGCCCTCCCTCAGCGCCGCCTGCCCTTCCCCAGCACAACCCGCCCTTCCCCAGCACCGCACACGCCCGCCGGCGGGACCTGACCGTCCTTCCAGGGGGAGGGGGTGCTACCGTTACATTAGAGGGAAAGCAGTTAAGGACAGATAATGGTTGGTACCGTAGATACAATAATCACACAAGTAAGCACCCCAACACCACGCACGCACACCGGCGGGACCCGCCCGCCGTCAGAGATAATGGTTGCTACCGTAAATGCAATAATCACCCACTTCAATCAAGTAAGCACCACAGAAGCGCTTCCCCAGCACCGAGCACGCACGCCAGCACTTTTTTGGTGCTGAAAAACTCGGCTTATATTCGAGTATATACGGTAGATTTTGATTGAAAATTTTACAATATCATTATTTTTCCATTGCAGCAACGGAGAGTCCAAAAATTGAAACTACTGTGGGTAAGTGCCATTATCCATGTACCTACTGTTCTACTCTCCTTTCCCTTTGCCCTTCCCGCCCTCCCCACTTACTATCCCTCCTATCACTTTTATTCTCTATAGTACCCACGCCCCTCACATTATTGCTCCTGTTCTTCTCCATTTATATGTTAGATCTCCCTATTCCAATAATGTCTCTCTTTCAACAGATTATGTTGTTGTGGACAAAGAGGAGATATTGCGCGCCATGCATTCCAGAAAAATGCATCGATTTGATAGAACAAGTAAAGTGTCCATTTTATATTTTATGTCATGGAAATTGAGTGTATAAATGTAGAACTTTTCATAGATTTGGTGTGACACATTTGCATGTAGATTTTGATTGAAAATTTTACGATATCATTTTTTTTCCATTGCAGCAACGGAGAGTCCAAAAATTGAAACTACTGTGGGTAAGTGCCATTATCCATGTACCTACTGTCCTACTCTCCTTTCCCTTTGCCCTTCCCGCCCTCCCCACTTACTATCCCTCCTATCACTTTTATTCTCTATAGTACCCACGCCCCTCACATTATTGCTCCTGTTCTTCTTCTCTCTGCTTCATTTATATGTTAGATCTCCCTATTCCAATAATGTCTCTCTTTCAACAGATTATGTTGTTGTGGACAAAGAAGAGATATTGCGCGCCATGCATTCAAGAGGACTCAATATATTTGATAGAACAAGTAAAGTGTCCATTTTATATTTTATGTCTAGGAAATTGAGTGAATAAAATTAGAACTTTTCATAGATTTTGCAAATAGATTTTGATTGGAAAAAACTAATTTTACGATATCATTATATTTCCATTGCAGCAAAGAGTCCAAAATTCAAAACAACTACTGTCGGTAAGTGCCATTATCCATGTACCTACTGTTCTACTCTCCTTTCCCTTTGCCCTTCCCGCCCTCCCCACTTACTATCCCTCCTATCACTTTCTTACCCGCTGCCTCTCCCCTTCTCCTCTCACTTTCCTTGCACCTCTTTGTACTCACGTATTCTCTCTCCCATCTTTATAAAGATTTTTCCGAGCTTTTGAAGGGGATTGACGAGGAATCAGAGAGACCGTTGCCCCGAATGTACGGCCTTCGTAAGTGTTTCATTCTGGAAAATATATTTTATCATTATTATTATCTTATAACTGCAGTACTCTATCCTCCCTCTGTGTATAGAGTATAGGCAGTCACATATTCCCATTTGTTAATATTCACTACACCCCTTCTTATTACTGCAGTTCTTGGATTTATTGGATTCGTTGTGTTCGGGTTCTCCGCCCTTATGTGCATACAACCGTATGCATTCTGGAAGACCGGGCACCTAGGTGAAGATGAAGAAGATTCGGAAGAGGAAGCTGGCATTAAAGAAGAGGAAGAAGAAGAAGAAGAAGACGAAAATAAAATTTGTAATATTGAAGTCAGTGAAGAAGCTGCTGAAGCTGCTGAAGACATGGAGAGTTAGGCTCAGCTTCCATGAAAAAGACACTGCTATACTTGGAAAGGCTTCTATTATTAGGGCCCCCAAACAAACGTCTCCCTCTTCAGCACTGTATATAGGGGGAACGCGTTATCAGAAGGCACAAAGGAAGAAAAGAATAGAAATCCCAAAAGTTGATCTAAGGACTGGTCCGACTGCCGTTTTGGAGTCAGGAAGGAATTTTTTCCCTCTCTAAGGCAAATTGAAAAAGACGCTCGGATGAGTGGTGAAACGTTTTCAAGAAAAACTCAGAAAAGTCCACTTGTTTAAGACTTCATTCGACTAGATACTGTATATCATGACCTGGATGAATGAGAATCTTCATAGACATCAGAGGGTTTTTTTCGCCTTCCTTTAGATCAACTAGACGTTAGTTTGGAATGATTTGAGTTGAAGACTGATGGGGATAAGGAACAGAGATACCGCAATTAATATAGCAAAGCCTTAATCATATGAGGCATAATCTTGGCATCAAAACAATGGAAAATAAAAACTGATAGTACTGAGACACATTGTCATTATTTCATTGGACTCATGAGCAGTTACTGGTTGTACAAACAAAGGATGAAGACACTATGGCTGCAAAGAGATATTAGTAATACAGTGACAGAGTGGGTGTCTCTTATGTTGAGACTGACTTAGGGGGGGTTGTCACTTTAGTCACATAGTAGACAGAAGCCCTCACTATCAATTACACTGTGGGAGCCAGAGGTGGAAATACTTGGGGGGCAGGGTGTTACTCCATGATAGGTTACCCCTCATCTGATTAGCCAGAGGGGGCCCTCAGTACGGTGGCAGTGCTATAAACAACTGAACTGGATGATAAGGATTGGGGGAAAGGTAACATTTTGTCCACGCCCCTTGTGTGTGCACTATAACAGATATTACTTCATAATAAGCAATTCATATAAGGAGTTCTATTAATTAATGTGCTAATTAATGGTCCGTTCTTTGGGGGGCAGTGGAGTTTGCCCAAAGTTTAAACCCTACACTCTTTCCTGCTCTGCCCTCTCATTGCTTGATATGGAAGTTACGTGAGTTTACATAAATTGTGTAAATTTAGGGGCTTTAAATTAGGGATGAACCGAACCCTAGAACCCGTCGTAAGGGATTCGGCCAAATTTCCAACCGAATCCTAATTAGCATATGTTAATTAGGATTTGGAAGGGTTAATAAGTTTTCCACTTCCATGTTCACTCAGCGACATTTAACCCTTCAGTACGGCCGAATCCGAACTCTGCCGATAAAGGCCGAATCCGAACTCTGCCGATAAAGGCCGAATCCTGGCTGAATGCTGAACCGAATCCTGGATTGAGTGTATCCCTACTTTAAATAGCTAATAAAAGTGCTAATAAAAGTGCTAATAAAAGTGCTAATGAATCAGTCTTTAAACTGGGTGCCAAGTGGAGTTTATACATAGGTTGAATAGGTGTCTTTGAAAGTATTGTACGTAAATGGTGTAATAACCAGTTATTCCCCTGCTGGAAATTTCATGTAGAAAATGCTGATATCATTCAGTAAATAGATCCCAATGTAAACAGTAACATTACGTTTCTAGGCAGTTGTTGCAGGAGTATACGTAACTTATGGAATCTGTATAATTCTCCCAACACGGCCGGGCACCGGCACAACAGTACCCCCTCAACCCCCCTTCATGGTGGCCCTGGTCACTGGTAGGGTTGCTTTGTCTCAGTATAATATCACGTAGATCCCATTACCTATAGCTTTGTCCCGGTATAATATCATGTAGATCCCATTACCTATAGCTTTGTCCCGGTATAATATCACGTAGATCTCATTACCTATAGCTTTGTCCCGGTATAATATCACGTAGATCCCATTACCTATAGCTTTGTCCCGGTATAATATCACGTAGATCCCATTACCTATAGCTTTGTCCCGGTATAATATCACGTAGATCCCATTACCTATAGCATTGTCCCGGTATAATATCACGTAGATCCCATTACCTATAGCATTGTCCCGGTATAATATCATGTAGATCCCATTACCTATAGCTTTGTCCCGGTATAATATCACGTAGATCCCATTACCTATAGCATTGTCCCGGTATAATATCGCGTAGATCCCATTACCTATAGCTTTGTCCCGGTATAATATCACGTAGATCCCATTACCTATAGCTTTGTCTCAGTATAATATCACGTAGATCCCATTACCTATAGCTTTGTCCCAGTATAATATCACGTAGATCCCATTACCTATAGTTTTGTCCCGGTATAATATCATGTAGATCCCATTACCTATAGCTTTGTCCCGGTATAAAATCACGTAGATCCCATTACCTATAGCTTTGTCCCGGTATAAAATCACGTAGATCCCATTACCTATAGCTTTGTCCCGGTATAATATCACGTAGATCCCATTACCTATAGCTTTGTCCCGGTATAATATCACGTAGATCCCATTACCTATAGCTTTGTCCCGGTATAATATCACGTAGATCCCATTACCTATAGCATTGTCCCGGTATAATATCACGTAGATCCCATTACCTATAGCTTTGTCCCAGTATAATGTCACATAGATCCCATTACCTATAGCTTTGTCCCGGTATAATATCACGTAGATCCCATTACCTATAGCATTGTCCCGGTATAATATCACGTAGATCCCATTACCTATAGCATTGTCCCGGTATAATATCACGTAGATCCCATTACCTATAGCATTGTCCCGGTATAATATCACGTAGATCCCATTACCTATAGCTTTGTCCCGGTATAATATCACGTGGATCCCATTACCTATAGCTTTGTCCCGGTATAATATCACGTAGATTCCATTACCTATAGCTTTGTCCCAGTATAATATCACGTAGATCCCATTACCTATAGCTTTGTCCCAGTATAATATCACGTAGATCCCATTACCTATAGCTTTGTCCCAGCATAATATCACGTAGATCCCATTACCTATAGCTTTGTCTCAGTATAATATCACGTAGATCCCATTACCTATAGCTTTGTCTCGGTATAATATCACTTATATCCCATTACCTATAGCTTTGTCCCAGTATAATATCACGTAGATCCCATTACCTATAGCTTTGTCCCGGTATAATATCACTTATATTCCATTACTTATAGCTTTGTTCCAGTATAATATCACGTAGATCCCATTACCTATAGCTTTGTCTCGGTATAATATCACTTATATCCCATTACCTATAGCTTTGTCTCAGTATAATATCACGTAGATCCCATTACTTATAGCTTTGTCCCGGTGTAATATCACGTAGATGCCATTACCTATAGCTTTGTCCCGGTATAATATCACGTAGATGCCATTACTTTTAGTTTTGTCTCAGTATAATATCCTGTAGATCCCATTACCTATAGCTTTGTCCCAGTATAATATAATGTAGATCCCATTACCTATAGCTTTGTCCCAGTATAATATAATGTAGATCCCACTACCTATAGCTTTGTCCCCTGTAATATCCTGTAGATCCCATTACCTATAGCTTTGTCCCAGTATAATATAATGTAGATCCCATTACCTATAGCTTTGTCCCGGTATAATATCACGTAGATCCCATTACCTATAGCTTTGTCTCAGTATAATATCACGTAGATCCCACTACCTATAGCTTTGTCTCAGTATAATATCACGTAGATCCCATTACCTATAGCTTTGTCCCCTGTAATATCCTGTAGATCCCATTACCTATAGCTTTGTCCCAGTATAATATAATGTAGATCCCATTACCTATAGCTTTGTCCCGGTATAATATCACGTAGATCCCACTACCTATAGCTTTGTCTCAGTATAATATCATGTAGATCCCATTACCTATAGCTTTGTCCCGGTATAATATCACGTAGATCCCACTACCTATAGCTTTGTCTCAGTATAATATCACGTAGATCCCATTACCTATAGCTTTGTCCCCTGTAATATCCTGTAGATCCCATTACCTATAGCTTTGTCCCAATATAATATAATGTAGATCCCATTACCTATAGCTTTGTCCCGGTATAATATCACGTAGATCCCACTACCTATAGCTTTGTCTCAGTATAATATCATGTAGATCCCATTACCTATAGCTTTGTCTCGGTATAATATCACTTATATCCCATTACCTATAGCTTTGTCTCAGTATAATATCACATAGATCCCATTACTTATAGCTTTGTCCCGGTGTAATATCACGTAGATGCCATTACCTATAGCTTTGTCCCGGTATAATATCACGTAGATCCCATTACCTATAGCTTTGTCCCGGTATAATATCACGTAGATCCCATTACCTATAGCTTTGTCCTGGTATAATATCATGTAGATCCCATTACCTATAGCTTTGTCCCGGTATAATATCACGTAGATCCCATTACCTATAGCTTTGTCCCGGTATAATATCACGTAGATCCCATTACCTATAGCTTTGTCCCAGTATAATATCACGTAGATCCCATTACCTATAGCTTTGTCCCAGTATAATATCACGTAGATCCCATTACCTATAGCTTTGTCCCGGTATAATATCACGTAGATCCCATTACCTATAGCTTTGTCCCAGTATAATATCACGTAGATCCCATTACCTATAGCTTTGTCCCAGTATAATATCACGTAGATCCCATTACCTATATAGCTTTGTCTCAGTATAATATCACGTAGATCCCATTACCTATAGCTTTGTCCCGGTATAATATCACGTAGATTCCATTACCTATAGCTTTGTCCCAGTATAATATCACGTAGATCCCATTACCTATAGCTTTATCCCAGTATAATATCACGTAGATCCCATTACCTATAGCTTTGTCCCAGTATAATATCACGTAGATCCCATTACCTATAGCTTTGTCCCAGCATAATATCACGTAGATCCCATTACCTATAGCTTTGTCTCAGTATAATATCACGTAGATCCCATTACCTATAGCTTTGTCTCGGTATAATATCACTTATATCCCATTACCTATAGCTTTGTCCCAGTATAATATCACGTAGATCCCATTACTTATAGCTTTGTACCGGTATAATATCACTTATATTCCATTACTTATAGCTTTGTTCCAGTATAATATCACGTAGATCCCATTACTTATAGCTTTGTCCCGGTATAATATCACTTATATCCCATTACCTATAGCTTTGTCTCAGTATAATATCACGTAGATCCCATTACTTATAGCTTTGTCCCGGTATAATATCACGTAGATGCCATTACTTTTAGTTTTGTCTCAGTATAATATCCTGTAGATCCCATTACCTATAGCTTTGTCCCAGTATAATATAATGTAGATCCCATTACCTATAGCTTTGTCCCCTGTAATATCCTGTAGATCCCATTACCTATAGCTTTGTCCCAGTATAATATAATGTAGATCCCATTACCTATAGCTTTGTCCCGGTATAATATCACGTAGATCCCACTACCTATAGCTTTGTCCCAGTATAATATAATGTAGATCCCATTACCTATAGCTTTGTCCCCTGTAATATCCTGTAGATCCCATTACCTATAGCTTTGTCCCAGTATAATATAATGTAGATCCCATTACCTATAGCTTTGTCCCGGTATAATATCACGTAGATCCCATTACCTATAGCTTTGTCTCAGTATAATATCACGTAGATCCCACTACCTATAGCTTTGTCTCAGTATAATATCATGTAGATCCCATCACCTATAGCTTTGTCCCGGTATAATATCACGTAGATCCCACTACCTATAGCTTTGTCTCAGTATAATATCACGTAGATCCCATTACCTATAGCTTTGTCCCCTGTAATATCCTGTAGATCCCATTACCTATAGCTTTGTCCCGGTATAATATCACGTAGATCCCACTACCTATAGCTTTGTCTCAGTATAATATCATGTAGATCCCATTACCTATAGCTTTGTCCCGGTATAATATCACGTAGATCCCATTACCTATAGCTTTGTCCCGGTATAATATCACGTAAATCCCATTACCTATAGCTTTGTCCCAGTATAATATCATGTAGATCCCATTACCTATAGCTTTGTCCCTGTATAATATCATGTAGATCCCATTACCTCTAGCTTTGTCCCAGTATAATATCACGTAGATCCCATTACCTATAGCTTTGTCCCTGTATAATATCATGTAGATCCCATTACCTATAGCTTTGTCCCAGTATAATATCACGTAGATCCCATTACCTATAGCTTTGTCCCAGTATAATATCATGTAGATCCCATTACCTATAGCTTTGTCCCGGTATAATATCACGTAGATCCCATTACCTATAGCTTTGTCCCAGTATAATATCATGTAGATCCCATTACCTATAGCTTTGTCCCAGTATAATATCACGTAGATCCCATTACCTATAGCTTTGTCCCAGTATAATGTCACATAGATCCCATTACCTACAGCTTTGTCCCTGTATCATATCATGTAGATCCCATTACCAAATAACCTCACTGTGTGTTATGATGGCACGATGATATAACTTACCGAAAATTGTGATGCAATTATTTTTACCCCTGCTCAGTGTAAAAACCAACCCTGAATAAAGGAGATTTAAGAAGTTGTAAAAATGTACAGTATGGCTGCAAGCACTAATTGTTTACTTATTTTAATTTTTATTGTTGTTTAAAAAAAAACAAGCAGTGCAAACGATGGATGTCTTACAGGGCCAAACATTGGGGGGAACATTTGTCCAGGCCCGGTAAATTTGGTGTCCCAAGCGGGGCCTGGGCATGCTGCAGCAGACTGGCTGGGCCCCCATTAGCTAATACCCCCGCAGACTGATTAGTGCCCAGGGGCTCATTCTGCCGGTTGTTTCCCGTGCGTATGCATGATATCTGGAAGCACCAGCCACAACCTTATAAGACCACTGCAGCCAGCAGCATGTAGAAAGCCATGAACCGTCCCTTTTACCTTTAGGGGCCCCTGGCCTCATTTGCCTTTGCCCTTAATAGGACTAGTTATGTTTCAACCGAGGATTAAACCAAAAATACCTGCATTCATTTTTTTACCTGTTAGTAGCAACAGAAGACGTATCAACTCCCCCATATTTGTCACGAGTCTCCCTGATTTCGCCGCTCTTAGCCCTTCACTCCGAGTAACAGGCCTGTCTGTGTGAATAAATCATAAATGATAATTTTTGCTTCACACAAATAACAAATAATATTCACACAAAGTACCAATAATTTGCTAAATATTTTGTGGTAATTTTAAAATGTGCTTTATATATACTTACGTAGGGTTACCGCCTGGCTAGTGTTTTACCGGCCTGAGAGGTAACAAATGATACCTGATGCCAATAGGGATAACAGATGAAAATATAGGAAGGCCTGCATTTTTTTCCACAAAAGGTGGCAACCCTATACATGGCAACTACACAAAATGATAATTACATTACATGAGAGGTTATTGCAGCCTTCAGTTCCCCGTGTTTATACCCTCATTATAGACAGGCCCGAGAATAGACAAAGTCCCGCCTGAGGTGGTGCAGGGCTGAGGGGATAATGCTGGAAACTGCCCTGTCTGAATAAAGATGTCTGACCACCCTAATGATTGTTACTAGCCAGGAGGTAACACTGTAAGGTGCCACTCACAGTTTACTGAGTAAAGGCGGCAACCCTAGTCCCTAGGCACCAACCCACTATAGTTCATGGGCATCCTGACTGCGACCAGAACGTCTCCATACAGGGTTGCCAGATTTATTTTTCCAAACCAGCCAAAGTCAGTTCTAAAACCAGCCCAAAACTAGCCAAAAGCCACTTCTAAAGTAGCCCAATATGGGCAATGAAAAAAATTCTAAAAAATAAAGGTATTTATGGGAATACTTGCCTTTTTAAAGAGTATAATCACTACCCAAGCCCCGCGCCCCCTCTCCAGTTACTGGGAAGGCTGATAATTCCCTCTGTGCCCAGTCCAGTTGGGAAGTCACTCCAGAAATGGATTCAGAATGCTGCATTAACCCCAGACATGATATACATATGGGTGTGTTGAACTGCAACTGTCAGAAGCCCCAAGAGATCCTGAGAATTATACCTCAAGGGTCAACTGCAGAAAGTAACAAATGGCAGCCCCCCCCACATCACAGTAGAAAGTAATGGGACAATCTCATACCATATAGAGCAGGTTGTAGGGCAGACAGGTTGAGCCTTAATAGAATAAAAATGGGAGCCTCTGTCTATACTGTCCAATTGCATGCTGGGTATTGTAGTTTTATATTAATCCTAGCTGTAGGCTAATTGTTAGAAAAAAAACTGCATTACCCAGCATGCAATGTGGCATGTCAGGTTCACCTAGAGCAGTGCTGTCCAACTTCTGCGGTGCCGAGGGCCGGAATTTCTCGCGCATACATGGTGGAGGGCCGCTAATGGAAGCCAGTTTGACCACTCCCCCCTTTTAAACCACACCCACTTCAAACCACACCCATTTTATCACAATGGTGTTAGTGCAGACACACCCTAAAATCCATATGACTTCTCCTCCCCTGTGGATAGTACAGCAACCCCCAGCATATAATTACACACCTTAGGGACCATTTAATGGCTATTTCCAACTGCTAACAAACTCCCAGAACAAACCCCTGCCAGGTTCACCTCTCACAGGCAGCATAGGGTAGAAAGAGTATGGCACACACAGGCAGCACTCTGCCTGGCCTACGCTACCTGTGTGTGCCATACTCTGCCTGCCCTATGATGCCTGTGTCTGCCATATGCTGCCTGTGTGTGCCATACCCTCCCTGCCCTATGCTGCCTATGTGCCATACTCTGCCTACCCTATGCTGTCTACACACAGGCAGCATAGGCCAGGCAGTACATACAATGTCTGAGGTGTGAACAGACAAACAATGTGGGTGATTACAGCCCAAGCCTGAAGTGTGAACACTGCAGGGGGTAAACAATGCATAGATTAAAAGGTGTGAACACTACAGGGGATTACATGTTTAAACAATACAGGGGGATTACAGCCTGAATCTGACGTGAGAACCATGCAGGGGGCCAGTTAATCTCAGTACTGATACCATTTAAAGCTTACACAAGGGTAAAACATCAAAGCAGCCAGACAGGTGGGGGGCCACAAAGAGGGGGGTCGAGGGCCGCATGCTTTGGTACACCGGGTGTTAGCGGAGTGCCCAGTGACCAAGGCCCGGGCATGTGAGTTCCGCTTGCCCCATGGCCCAGTGAAGACTCCCGTGTTCATGCCCGTCGGGACACAGGGTACCATGGGTGACGGCAGATCAGCTGCGGAATCTGGGCTGCGAGATCTGCCTGGGGAACACCTATCACCTCGGGATGCGCCCGGTGAGGGGAAACTTGTAGCGGAAGTGCAGGCTCATTTGGCTTGTAATGTAGCGCTAGGAACTGCTCTGTGTGTGTGTGCTGTCCGGGCCCACAGGCACATCAGCATATGGGAATGTTACACTCATTATGGAGCTATAGTTTAAAGGGGCGCTGGGGGGATGGAAGGAGTGCATGAATTCCCCCCAATCATTGTGGGTGTTACAGTATTAAATACAATTGTTTCCCAGCAGCAGCAGAAAGAGTTAACAGCCTTATCTCCCCTGTAGGGTCCGGAGATCATGAAAAAGGCGGGCGGCCTGCATGGTTTTATGAACTGGGGCAGAAACCTCCTTACTGTGAGTACCAGAGGATTGCACAGACTGGGAAAAGATATAAAAGTTATTATTTAATTATTTTAATCTGTACCTGTGCCAGTAGCAGCCATCATATTGCCACCAAGTCCCCAAGCTGTACCTGTGCCATCACCAGCCAATCCCTCCTATTGCCCCCAATCTGTACCTGTGCCAGTAGCAGCCATCATATTGCCACCAAGTCCCCAAGCTGTACCTGTGCCAGCACCAGCCAATCCCTCCTATTGCCCCCAATCTGTACCTGTGCCAGTAGCAGCCATCATATTGCCACCAAGTCCCCAATCTGTACCTGTGCCAGCACCAGCCAATCCCTCCTATTGCCCCCAATCTGTACCTGTGCCAGTAGCAGCCATCATATTGCCACCAAGTCCCCAAGCTGTACCTGTGCCAGCACCAGCCAATCCCTCCTATTGCCCCCAATCTGTACCTGTGCCAGTAGCAGCCATCATATTGCCACCAAGTCACCAAGCTGTACCTGTGCCATCACCGGCCAATCCCTCCTATTGCCACCAAGTCACCAATCTGTACCTGTGCCATCACCAGCCAATCCCTCCTATTGCCCCCAATCTGTACCTGTGCCATCACCAGCCAATCCCTCCTATTGCCCCCAAGTCACCAATCTGTACCTGTGCCATCACCAGCCAATCCCTCCTATTGCCCCCAAGTCACCAATATGTACCTGTGCCATCACCAGCCAATCCCTCCTATTGCCCCCAAGTCACCAATCTGTACCTGTGCCATCACCAGCCAATCCCTCCTATTGTCAACAAGCTCCCAATCTGTACCTGTGCCATCACCAGCCAATCCCTCCTATTGCCAACAAGCTCCCAATCTGTACCTGTGCCATCACCAGCCAATCCCTCCTATTGCCACCAATCTGTACCTGTGCCATCACCAGCCAATCCCTCCTATTGCCCCCATGTCACCAATCTGTACCTGTGCCATCACCAGCCAATCCCTCCTATTGCCCCCAAGTCACCAATATGTACCTGTGCCATCACCAGCCAATCCCTCCTATTGCCCCCAAGTCACCAATCTGTACCTGTGCCATCACCAGCCAATCCCTCCTATTGTCAACAAGCCCCTAATCTGTACCTGTGCCATCACCAGCCAATCCCTCCTATTGCCAACAAGCTCCCAATCTGTACCTGTGCCATCACCAGCCAATCCCTCCTATTGCCAACAAGCTCCCAATCTGTACCTGTGCCATCACCAGCCAATCCCTCCTATTGCCACCAAGTCACCAATCTGTACCTGTGCCATCACCAGCCAATCCCTCCTATTGCCCCCATGTCACCAATCTGTACCTGTGCCATCACCAGCCAATCCCTCCTATTGCCCCCAAGTCACCAATATGTACCTGTGCCATCACCAGCCAATCCCTCCTATTGCCCCCAAGTCACCAATCTGTACCTGTGCCATCACCAGCCAATCCCTCCTATTGTCAACAAGCCCCTAATCTGTACCTGTGCCATCACCAGCCAATCCCTCCTATTGCCAACAAGCTCCCAATCTGTACCTGTGCCATCACCAGCCAATCCCTCCTATTGCCAACAAGCTCCCAATCTGTACCTGTGCCATCACCAGCCAATCCCTCCTATTGCCAACAAGCTCCCAATCTGTACCTGTGCCATCACCAGCCAATCCCTCCTATTGTCAACAAGCCCCCAATCTGTACCTGTGCCATCACCAGCCAATCTCTCCTATTGCCAACAAGCCCCCAATCTGTACCTGTGCCATCACCAGCCAATCTCTCCTATTGCCAACAAGCCCCCAAACTGTAGCTGTGCCAGCAGCAGCCAAAAAAAATCATACTGCTCCAAAGCCCTCAGCAGCAGCCAATCCTTCATATTGCCCAATTTGCCCCCAATGCCAGCAGGTAGCAGCAGCCAAAAAATCATATATTGCCCCATATTATCTCCACCTGTGCCAGCAGCAAGCGTCAGAACTCCCAGGTTTCTCCTACTCAGACTTTATCTTCACACTTCACAACGCGCCAGCTCTCTCTGTCTCCGCTGTTTGAATGACGCCGTATGCACGCTCCACCCCTTACTGTGCATGCGTCACAGCGCCAACGTGATAACAGGAGAGCGCATCAGGTTTATTAAGGTGTTGGCTGTAAGCAGAATTCACCAGGAGCAGCCCCTCTGCTCATAGATTATACAGAGAGACAGTGGCAGGAATTATCAGGCCAGTAACATGGTAAAAGCAGCCCCCAGTCTGTTTGATTGCGGCAAGATGGCACCTAGTTGTTTGGACCACCTTGTTACAGGCTCCACCCACTTACTCACTAGTCTATTGAAATGTGTGACATGGTAGGAACAAAACAGACCTAGCTATGAGGAACTCCTCCTGTACATTACATGTTACAGGCCCCTCCTACTTACCCATCATTCTTTTAGAACACATGGTATAACTGAGTGAGTGAAGGCAAAACTCACCCAAGGAGCCTCATACAATAACCTCTCACTGTATTTTTCACCTGCAGATATGCTACAGAGCTTGTGGTATGTGTAGCTTTGGGCTGTGATACAGTGGTGTGAAAAACTATTTGCCCCCTTCCTGATTTCTTATTCTTTTGCATGTTTGTCACACTTAAATGTTTCTGCTCATCAAAAACCGTTAACTATTAGTCAAAGATAACATAATTGAACACAAAATGCAGTTTTTAAATGAAGGTTTACGTTATTAAGGGAGAAAAAAAACTCCAAATCTACATGGCCCTGTGTGAAAAAGTGATTGCCCCCCTTGTTAAAAAATAACTTAACTGTGGTTTATCAATTTCAATTTTCAATTTCAATATCAATTTCTGTAGTCACCCCCAGGCCTGATTACTGCCACACCTGTTTCAATTGAGAAATCACTTAAATAGGAGCTACCTGACACAGAGAAGTAGACCAAAAGCACCTCAAAAGCTAGACATCATGCCAAGATCCAAAGAAATTCAGGAACAAATGAGAACAAAAGTAATTGAGATCTATCAGTCTGGTAAAGGTTATAAAGCCATTTCTAAAGCTTTGGGACTCCAGCGAACCACAGTGAGAGCCATTATCCACAAATGGCAAAAACATGGAACAGTAGTAGCTCAACGCGTTTCGCGTGCTCCTCCGGAGGAAGCGTGCAGTCAGCACGCGAAACGCGTTGAGCTACTACTGTTCCATGTTTTTATACTTCTACTACATTGTAAGTAGCCTGCACTGTCCAGGATTTTAATATATTAAACGTTTTTACACTATATTCTGCCTTGTTCTCCACCCTATATATATTGTGCTACTGGATCCCTCTTCTATCAATGCCCGGTTGGGATGATTCTACATGCTTCTATATAAGTTGTTCTGGTGAGCAGATATAGAATCTACATTAGCATATATATAGAATTGGGGTCACTTCACCTTACATTGGTGTTTCAATTAAGCACTCACTTTGTTAATCAATTTTTTGGACGTCATTATTATATTGATCTGCACTATATTTTATTTTTATTTCTATTTTTATGCGCTTCCACCAACACTACTGCACATATACTTTGAGGCTCATCTTAAGGGGAGCTGACATCAGGAGGAAGCAGCATCCTATTCACATTGACCTCTACTACATCGAAGGTTCACAAACACGGATTTCTCATCAAGAAGCGCTGGGTTTAGGAGTGTTCATTCACTCCACAAACACTAGATTGGGCTGTGATATGTTTGACTGTGTCTTTCCAACAAGGACAGCTGTAAGTATCCCCTTAACTGTACCGTACGCTTTAGCACCTTAGGTTTCAGGAATCATTAGGGGGCTGGAACGTAGTATTATTTATGGTATGTAATGTTTTCTCTTTTACAATGACATATCCTCTTTGCCAATTACCAAAGCAGGGATGGCCCTTCCAGACTTCTATACGCTCTACCTGTCTCTGCAACTGTCACATGTGTCCTCCCTTACCCCAGAAGGTCCCTGTTCTGCACTTTACAGCACCTGGATAAATATGCTGCTGCCTACCTATATGGCTCCCTGGCAGGCTTTACTGACCCAGCATTCTTCTCCTCCGAATCCTATAATAACAGCAGTAAAAAAAGCATATGATGGGGCAAGGAAAGTGCTGGGTTTGCACTCTATTGACCCCTCTGCCCCCCTTTGGGGCAATAAAACCCTGGGTTACCTGGCGGAAATCGCACCCCCGAAAATCCAGTATCACATCTCCTTTAATCTGTAAGGCTAATGTCAGACCAATCGTATGGCGTATATTTTTGGCAACCTGAAAAGCGCTTATACGCCTGCTACCTGTGCCTGCACCCGAATGGATGGAATACGCTTGGGTACAGGCACATGTAGCCGATATCCGTATAAGAACACGAGAGAATGCAAAGCTCACGTTTTTATGTGTATTTTGGCTCCATGTGCCTGTACCCAAGCGTATTCCATCCATTCGGGTGCAGGCACAGGTAGGAGGCGTATGGCGGTATTTTCGGCCATACGCCGAAATTTTTTTTGGTTGCCGAAAATATACTCCATACGCCTGGTCTGACATTAATCTAACATGATATTTGTGAATAGCACATAATACTAAAAAAGTATATTTATATGAAATGGTTTATTCAGATGAAGCAGGGTTTACATATGAGCTGTTTATGCAATATATTTTTATAGAGACCTACATTGTCTGGGGTATAGTTTTTAATTAAATTAATTAACCTTTAGTATGTTAGTATGGCCACTTCTTAGCAACTTTCCAATTGGTCTCCATTTTTTTAATTATTTGCCTTTCACCTCTACATCTCTCCAGCTTTCAAATAGGGGTCACTGACCCCAGCAGCCAAAACCTGTTTGCCCAGCTACCTGCTAAGATTCAAACTGGAGAGCTGCTGGACAAAAAGCTAAATCATTCCAAAACCACAGTAAATAAAAAGTAAAGACCAACTGCAAATTGACTTAGAATAGCAAGCTTAATAGTGAAGGAATAAATGAAAAGGCCATGGGACTGCCCCCCCTAGAGGGCTCTGAGCAGTGGCAGTGACCAGGCGCTTTGTACGGTCAGAATAAGTTTCCATCTTTGTATATTTTATTAATGCTACAAAATCACACATTTATATAACAGTGTAAATGGATATTTCTGTCCCCCTCTCTCCTGCTCAGTTCAAACAGTTGTTTGGTGAGTGGTGATGACATCACAATGCTCTTGCCTCCGGGTTTGGTCACAGGACTTGGTTGTTGATGACATCACAATGGTCCCTAGGTTTAATCCAGATCTTGTTCCTGACTGCAGCCATTTGAGGTCTGATTGTCAAAACATGAAGACCTTGTTTTTGCTTATTATTTTTTTATTCATATTTTTAATTAATTCAAGTAAGTACCATTGCTTCTAGTACTTATATTTTCCACAGTTTATCATTACACAGATTTACTTATCATATATGACATATATATGTGATTTAATTCTTTGAATCTGACATTGTGCGTTGCTTCTAATTGCAGCTGTTGGAGCTCCGGTGCGTCGGAGAGAGACCACCGTTTCACCTGGTGAGTACCTTCAGTTGGTCTCTGTGTAACTGCCGTTTTCTCTATATTCCCACCCCTGTGCTAGCCTGTTTCCTTTTTACATAGAGCATTAGCCTTCCTCTGTATTCTCTATAGTACCCACGCCCCTCACATTATTGCTCCTGTTCTTCTCCTCTCTGCTTCATTTATATGTTAGAGCTCCCTATTCCACTAATGTCTAGTGTCACTTTCAACAGATAATGTTATTGAGGACAAAGCAGCGATGAAAGAGTATATCAACAGAAGACTGGCTATATTTCAGAAAATAAGTAAAGTGTCCATTTTATATTTTATGTACCTACTTGTTCTACTCTCCTTTCCCTTTGCCCTTCCCGCACTCCCCACTTACTATCCCTCCTATCACTTTCTACATAGAGCATTAGCCTTTCTCGCTATTCTCTATAGTACCCACACCCCTCACTTTTATTAGAACATGGGGGCACCTGGATAATATTATTTCTATAAACATTCAATTTTTATATGTTGTAAATATATAAGGAATAAAGAAAAAATAATCTTGTCATTACAGGAGAAAACCTGCTTAAAAAATTGAGGAAAATAACCACAACAACCCCTGGTAAGCTCCTCCCCTTCTCCCAGAGTCACTACTCCCTTATGCTCCTCTATAGCATCTGCCTTGCTCCTTCCCACAGTTTATGGTCCCCTGAATAGTACGATATAAATCTCATGCTGTGTAACCCTCCCTTATATGTTAGATCTCCCTATTCCAATAATGTCTCTCTTTCAACAGATTATGTTGTTGTGGACAAAGAAGAGATACTGCGCGCCATGCATTCCAGAAAAATGCATCGATTTGATAGAACAAGTAAAGTGTCCATTTTATATTTTATGTCATGGAAATTGAGTGTATAAATGTAGAACTTTTCATAGATTTGGTGTGACACATTTGCATGTAGATTTTGATTGAAAATTTTACGATATCATTATTTTTCCATTGCAGCAACGGAGAGTCCAAAAATTGAAACTACTGTGGGTAAGTGCCATTATCCATGTACCTACTGTTCTACTCTCCTTTCCCTTTGCCCTTCCCGCCCTCCCCACTTACTATCCCTCCTATCACTTTTATTCTCTATAGCAGTGCTGTCCAACTGGCGGCCCGCGACCCACCTCTGTGTGGCCCCCCACCTGTCTGGCTGCTTTGATGGCTTACCTTTGAGTAAGCATTAAATGGTATCAGTACTGAGATTAACTGGCCCCCCTGCATGGTTCTCACCTCAGATTCAGGCTGTAATCCCTCTGTATTGTTTAAAAATGTAATCCCCTGTGTTGTTCACACCTTTTAATACCTGCATTGTTCACCCCCTGCAGTGTTCACACCTCAGGCTCAGGCTGTAATCACTCCCATTGTTCACTTCTTCACACCTCAGACATAGGTACTGTAGGCAGAGTATGGCACACACAGGCAGCATAGGGCAGGTAGAGTATGGCACATACAGCCAGCATAGGGCAGGTAGAGTATGGCACATACAGCCAGCATAGGTCAGGGAGGGTATGGCACACACAGGAAGGGTAGGGCAGGCAGTGTATGGCACACACAGTCAGGGTAGGGCAGGCAGAGTATGGCACACACAGGCAGCAAAGGGCAGGCAGAGTATGGCACATACAGCCAGCATAGGGCAGGTAGAGTATGGCACACACAGGCAGCATAGGTCAGGGAGGGTATGGCACACACAGGAAGGGTAGGGCAGGCAGAGTATGGCACACACAGTCAGGGTAGGGCAGGCAGAGTATGACACTCTGCCTGTGTGTGCCATACTCTGCCTTGCTGCCTCTGTGTGCCATATTCTGCTTGCCCTATGCTGCTTGTGGGAGGTGAACCTGGCAGGGGTTTGTTGTGGAAGTTTGTTACAGTTGGAAATAGCCATTGAATGGTCCCTAAGGTGTGTAATTATGTACTGGGGGTTGCTCTGCTATCCACAGTGGAGGAGGCGGCATATGGAATTTAAGGGTATATCTTAATATGACATAATTCTTTCACATATGAATGATGGTTGATATCCCCACTGTAAGGACCAAGCATTTGGGATTTTGCTGTGCTACCACCATTGTGATAAAATAGGTGTGGTTTGAAGTGGGTGTGGTTTCAAAAAGGGGAGTGGTCAAAACTGGCTTCCATTAGCGGCCCTCCACCATGTATGCTAGAGAAATTCCGGCCCTCGGCACCGTAGAAGTTGGACAGCACTGCTCTATAGTACCCACGCCCCTCACATTATTGCTCCTGTTCTTCTCCATTTATATGTTAGATCTCCCTATTCCAATAATGTCTCTCTTTCAACAGATTATGTTGTTGTGGACAAAGAAGAGATATTGCGCGCCATGCATTCCAGAAAAATGCATCGATTTCATAGAACAAGTAAAGTGTCCATTTTATATCAAGGAAATTGAGTGTATAAATGTAGAACTTTTCATAGATTTGGTGTGACACATTTGCATGTAGATTTTGATTGAAAATTTTACAATATCATTATTTTTCCATTGCAGCAACGGAGAGTCCAAAAATTGAAACTACTGTGGGTAAGTGCCATTATCCATGTACCTACTGTCCTACTCTCCTTTCCCTTTGCCCTTCCCGCCCTCCCCACTTACTATCCCTCCTATCACTTTTATTCTCTATAGTACCCACGCCCCTCACATTATTGCTCCTGTTCTTCTCCATTTATATGTTAGATCTCCCTATTCCAATAATGTCTCTCTTTCAACAGATTATGTTGTTGTGGACAAAGAGGAGATACTGCGCGCCATGCATTCCAGAAAAATGCATCGATTTGATAGAACAAGTAAAGTGTCCATTTTATATTTTATGTCATGGAAATTGAGTGTATAAATGTAGAACTTTTCATAGATTTGGTGTGACACATTTGCATGTAGATTTTGATTGAAAATTTTACGATATCATTTTTTTTCCATTGCAGCAACGGAGAGTCCAAAAATTGAAACTACTGTCGGTAAGTGCCATTATCCATGTACCTACTGTCCTACTCTCCTTTCCCTTTGCCCTTCCCGCCCTCCCCACTTACTATCCCTCCTATCACTTTTATTCTCTATAGTACCCACGCCCCTCACATTATTGCTCCTGTTCTTCTCTCTGCTTCATTTATATGTTAGAGCTCCCTATTCCAATAATGTCTCTCTTTCAACAGATTATGTTGTTGTGGACAAAGAAGAGATATTGCGCGCCATGCATTCAAGAGGACTCAATATATTTGATAGAACAAGTAAAGTGTCCATTTTATATTTTATGTCTAAGAAATTGAGTGAATAAAATTAGAACTTTTCATAGATTTTGCAAATAGATTTTGATTGGAAAAAACTAATTTTACGATATCATTATATTTCCATTGCAGCAAAGAGTCCAAAATTCAAAACAACTACTGTCGGTAAGTGCCATTATCCATGTACCTACTGTTCTACTCTCCTTTCCCTTTGCCCTTCCCGCCCTCCCCACTTACTATCCCTCCTATCACTTTCTTACCCGCTGCCTCTCCCCTTCTCCTCTCACTTTCCTTGCACCTCTTTGTACTCACGTATTCTCTCTCCCATCTTTATAAAGATTTTTCCGAGCTTTTGAAGGGGATTGACGAGGAATCAGAGAGACCGTTGCCCCGAATGTACGGCCTTCGTAAGTGTTTCATTCTGGAAAATATATTTTATCATTATTATTATCTTATAACTGCAGTACTCTATCCTCCCTCTGTGTATAGAGTATAGGCAGTCACATATTCCCATTTGTTAATATTCACTACACCCCTTCTTATTACTGCAGTTCTTGGATTTATTGGATTCGTTGTGTTCGGGTTCTCCGCCCTTATGTGCATACAACCGTATGCATTCTGGAAGACCGGGCACCTAGGTGAAGATGAAGAAGATTCGGAAGAGGAAGCTGGCATTAAAGAAGAGGAAGAAGAAGAAGAAGAAGACGAAAATAAAATTTGTAATATTGAAGTCAGTGAAGAAGCTGCTGAAGCTGCTGAAGACATGGAGAGTTAGGCTCAGCTTCCATGAAAAAGACACTGCTATACTTGGAAAGGCTTCTATTATTAGGGCCCCCAAACAAACGTCTCCCTCTTCAGCACTGTATATAGGGGGAACGCGTTATCAGAAGGCACAAAGGAAGAAAAGAATAGAAATCCCAAAAGTTGATCTAAGGACTGGTCCGACTGCCGTTTTGGAGTCAGGAAGGAATTTTTTCCCTCTCTAAGGCAAATTGAAAAAGACGCTCGGATGAGTGGTGAAACGTTTTCAAGAAAAACTCAGAAAAGTCCACTTGTTTAAGACTTCATTCGACTAGATACTGTATATCATGACCTGGATGAATGAGAATCTTCATAGACATCAGAGGGTTTTTTTCGCCTTCCTTTAGATCAACTAGACGTTAGTTTGGAATGATTTGAGTTGAAGACTGATGGGGATAAGGAACAGAGATACCGCAATTAATATAGCAAAGCCTTAATCACATGAGGCATAATCTTGGCATCAAAACAATGGAAAATAAAAACTGATAGTACTGAGACACATTGTCATTATTTCATTGGACTCATGAGCAGTTACTGGTTGTACAAACAAAGGATGAAGACACTATGGCTGCAAAGAGATATTAGTAATACAGTGACAGAGTGGGTGTCTCTTATGTTGAGACTGACTTAGGGGGGGTTGTCACTTTAGTCACATAGTAGACAGAAGCCCTCACTATCAATTACACTGTGGGAGCCAGAGGTGGAAATACTTGGGGGGCAGGGTGTTACTCCATGATAGGTTACCCCTCATCTGATTAGCCAGAGGGGGCCCTCAGTACGGTGGCAGTGCTATAAACAACTGAACTGGATGATAAGGATTGGGGGAAAGGTAACATTTTGTCCACGCCCCTTGTGTGTGCACTATAACAGATATTACTTCATAATAAGCAATTCATATAAGGAGTTCTATTAATTAATGTGCTAATTAATGGTCCGTTCTTTGGGGGGCAGTGGAGTTTGCCCAAAGTTTAAACCCTACACTCTTTCCTGCTCTGCCCTCTCATTGCTTGATATGGAAGTTACGTGAGTTTACATAAATTGTGTAAATTTAGGGGCTTTAAATTAGGGATGAACCGAACCCTAGAACCCGTCGTAAGGGATTCGGCCAAATATCCAACCGAATCCTAATTAGCATATGTTAATTAGGATTTGGAAGGGTTAATAAGTTTTCCACTTCCATGTTCACTCAGCGACATTTAACCCTTCAGTTCGGCCGAATCCGAACTCTGCCGATAAAGGCCGAATCCTGGCTGAATACCGAATCCTGGATTCGCTGTATCCCTACTGTAAATAGCTTTAAAAGTGCTAATAAAAGTGCTAATAAAAGTGCTAATAAAAGTGCTAATTAATCAGTCTTGAAACTGGGTGCCAAGTGGAGTTGATACATAGGTTGAATAGGTTTCTTTGAAAGTATTGTACGTAAATGGTGTAATAACCAGTTATTCCCCTGCTGGAAATTTCATGTAGAAAATGCTGATATCATTCAGTAAATAGATCCCAATGTAAACAGCTGATGTCACTGTATAATAAGCATTGATATAAATAGTTAAAATGAATAAATGAATGTGCTAATAAGTCGGTTCATTGGGGGCAGTGGAGTTTGCCCCTGCCTGCCCCAGTCAAGCTACTCTGCCCCTTTTGTTTGCTTTATAAGTTCCTAGGCAAGTAACATTACGTTTCTAGGCAGTTCTAGGCAGTTGTTGCAGGAGTATACGTAACTTATGGAATCTGTATAATTCTCACAACACGGCCGGGCACCGGCACAATAGTACCCCCTCAACCCCCCTTCATGGTGGCCCTGGTCACTGGTAGGGTTGCTTTGTCTCAGTATAATATCACGTAGATCCCATTACCTATAGCTTTGTCCCAGTATAATATCATGTAGATCCCATTACCTATAGCTTTGTCCCAGTATAATATCATGTAGATCCCATTACCTATAGCTTTGTCCCAGTATAATATCACGTAGATCCCATTACCTATAGCTTTGTCCCAGTATAATATCATGTAGATCCCATTACCTATAGCTTTGTCCCGATATAATATCACGTAGATCCCATTACCTATAGCTTTGTCCCGGTATAATATCACGTAGATCCCATTACCAAATAAACTCACTGTGTGCTATGATGGCACGATGCTATAACTCACTGAAAATTATGACCAAACTAACCCTGAATAAAGATATTAGGAGATTTAAGAAGATGTACAAATGATGGATTTCTGACAGGGCCGAACATTGGGGGGAACATTTGTCCAGGCCTGGTGAATTTGGTGTCCCAAGCGGGGCGCGGGCATGCTGCACCTCAGACTGGCTGGGCCCCCATTAGCTAATACCCCCGCAGACTGATTAGTGCCCAGGGGCTCATTCTGCCGGTTGCTTCCCGTGTGTATGAATGATATCTGTAAGCACCAGCCACAACCTTATAAGACCACTGCAGCCAGCAGCATGTAGAAAGCCATGAACCGTCCTTTTTACCTTTAGGGGCCCCTGGCCACCAATGTAATATTTCCTCATTTGCCTTTGCCCTTAATAGGACTAGTTATGTTTTAACCGAGGATTAAACCAAAAATACCTGCATTCATTTTTTTACCTGTTAGTAACATTAGAAGACGTATCAACTCCCCCAGATTTGTCACGAGTCTCCCTGATTTCGCCGCTCTTAGCCCTTCACTCCGAGTAACAGGCCTGTCTGTGTGAATAAATCATTGAGAATTTTTACTTCACAAAAATAACAAATTATATTCACACAAATTACCAATAGTTTGCTAAATATTTTGTGGTATTTTTTAAATGTGCTTTATATATACTTACGTAGGGTTACCGCCTGGCTAGTGTTTTACCGGCCTGAGAGGTAACAAATGATACCTGATGCCAATAGGGATAACATGAAAATATAGGAAGGCCTGCATTATTTTCCACAAAAGGTGGCAACCCTATACATGGCAACTACACAAAATGATAATTACATTACATGAGAGGTTATTGCAGCCTTCAGTTCCCCGTGTTTATACCCTCATTATAGACAGGCCCGAGAATAGACAAAGTCCCGCCTGAGGTGGTGCAGGGCTGAGGGGATAATGCTGGAAACTGCCCTGTCTGAATAAAGATGTCTGACCACCCTAATGATTGTTACTAGCCAGGAGGTAACACTGTAAGGTGCCACTCACAGTTTACTGAGTAAAGGCGGCAACCCTAGTCCCTAGGCACCAACCCACTATAGTTCATGGGCATCCTGACTGCGACCAGAACGTCTCCATGCAGGGTTGCCAGATTTATTTTTCCAAACCAGCCAAAGTCAGTTCTAAAACCAGCCCAAAACTAGCCAAAAGCCACTTCTAAAGTAGCCCAATATGCGCAATGAAAAAAATTCTAAAAAATAAAAAGGTATTTATGGGAAAACTTGGCTTTTTAAAGAGTATAATCAATACCCAAGCCCCGCGCCCCCTCTCCAGTTACTGGGAAGGCTGATAATTCCCTCTGTGCCCAGTCCAGTTGGGAAGTCACTCCAGAAATGGATTCAGAATGTTGCATTAACCCCAGACATGATATACATATGGGTGCGTTGAACTGCAACTCTCAGAAGCCCCAAGAGATCCTGAGAATTATACGTCAAGGGTCAACTGCAGAAAGTAACAAATGGCAGCCCCCCCACATCACAGTAGAAAGTAATGGGACAATCTCATACCATATAGAGCAGGTTGTAGGGCAGACAGGTTGAGCCTTAATAGAATAAAAATGGGAGCCTCTGTCTATACTGTCCAATTGCATGCTGGGTATTGTAGTTTTATATTAATCCTAGTTGTAGGCTAATTGTTAGATAAAAACTACATTACCCAGCATGCAATGTGACAGGCATGTCAGGTTCACTAGAGGAAAAAACTTTGGCTAGTTTCCAAACTACAAACCTGCCATGGCTGCAAAAAATAGCCCAAATCTGTACCTTGGTGGGTTTGTACTTCGGAAGCCCACCTGGGATTTAAATTTGTAGCCCCCAACCTGGCAACTCTGTCTCCATGAGCCCCCTGCAATGTCCCGCCAGTTTCCTGAGGTAATTTTGTTGCACGTTTTAATGAAGCACCTTAACTGCAACTCACACCCTCATATTAAAGCAGGGCTTCTTTGTAAACTGGAATTCTGATTGAAGTAACCCCATTTCAATGTGTAGTAGCCTGAAAGAACAGCTACCACCTACTACCCACAAGGGTCGCAAGTTAAATAAAGTTTTGGGAAAAAAAAAACATGAATAAAAAAGCTGGACAGTGTCGGACTGGGGTACCTGGGGCCCACCAGAGACCTTGATCTCGTGCATTTACTCGCGAAAAAACAAAAGGGAAAATCTAAAAATAGAATAGACACATTAAATTACTATTAAATAACATAAAGTTGCAACAACTGCTTCTATATGACCATAACTTGCACTCTGCTGCATACACCAACCTCTTTGCTGTGTATAAAACACTGCCCACTTTTTGCATTAAACTTTAAACTGACACACCATGCACAAAATAAACCATGCCATCATGCTGCAGCATCATGCTTCAAAGCATGCAAAAATAAAATTATTTTTAGAGAAAGAAGGAATCACACCATGCATTTTGCCTCGTAACAACAGATGACAAGCCATTACAAATCTGGTCTTTCACTCCCTGATAACGTCAGGGCATAATCTGCCTGTGTGTCACTGAATAACTTGTTTCACACCAACCAGGCTTACTTATTCAGAGCAACTGAATGATTTCAGAATTCTGGAACAAGAATATATTACATTTTAAAAACACAGAAGCGTTAAGTTACGGTAACAAGCATTCATGCAATTTCCCAAATAAATGTACAGTACATTCAATCCTCTGCATAAAGGGATTGCATATACTTGCACATACAACTAATTGTAGATTACAATAGCCTTGGATACTCTGATTGTACTCAAGAACTCATCCAGGCCCCTCTTATAGGCATTAACAGAATCTGCCATTACCACATCTCTAGGCAGGGCATTCCCCAACCCCCTCACTGCCCTCACCGTAGAGCTGGGCGGTATGACCAAAAATTTATATCACGGTATTTTTCAAAATTATATCGGTATCACGGTATTTGACGGTATATAAATAAATAATAAATATTGGTTGTTCCCAGTGGTCTTATTTTTGAATTTCTGGCAAGGAAGCAAGCTTTTGATTGCATAAAAAGGCTGCCAGTCGACATAGAGGCTATTAAGTAATTATAGCTCTTATTGGCACCCCCACGAACTTTTTCCATGTTTGTGTTGCTCCCCAACACTTTTTCCATTTAAATGTGACTCACAGGTATAAAAGGCTGAGGATCCCTGATATAAGGTCATAACATCATAAGATCAAAACCAAACTGAATGGGTCAAAACTGAACAGATGGCTACCCTAGATCCCACCAATCCCGTTGCACTATTCTGCCTTTAAAGAACAGGTATGACCAGGGTGCTATAAGGGGCGAGCAGTGCTGCGGGGGTGGGCTGATGGCTAAAAATGGCAAAAGGAAGACAGGCTCATCCACTCGAATCTTGGAGCACGTTTACAGCTATGCCAGTTTTACCAAACGGAAAGACATTCCCTGGAGTATATACCCGTACGAAGCTATAGAACAGGATTAAATATAGCCACACACTTCCTAATTTTGCGTTGTGCAGTTAAAAAACAGCAGGAAGGCCTTAGCCTTAGGATGGGTGCCCACAACATTCTCCCGCTTACTTTCACACTCTGGTCACTGGAACATGTCGCAGACGTTGCGTGCGCGCTGACGTCACGTACGCACAGGGCGCAACCCTGATATACTTGGGAAAAAATTGCAGGAGGCGCGCACACCGGTATTGGGGTATGTTTAAAATTCATATCGTTTTTTTTTTTTAAAAAAACGGTATACCGGTTAAATCGGTATACCGCCCAGCACTACCTCACCGTGAGGAACCCCCTACCCAACATCCCCCAGCAGGGCATTCCCCAACCCCCTCACTGCCCTCACCGTGAGGAACCCCCTACCCAACATCCCCCGGCAGGGCATTCCCCAACCCCCTCACTGCCCTCACCGTGAGGAACCCCCTACCCAACATCCTCCGGCAGGGCATTCCCCAACCCCCTCACTGCCCTCACCGTGAGGAACCCCCTACCCAACATCCCCCGGCAGGGCATTCCCCAACCCCCTCACTGCCCTCACCATGAGGAACCCCCTACCCAACATCCCCCGGCAGGGCATTCCCCAACCTCACTGCCCTCACCGTGAGGAACCCCCTACCCAACATCCCCCAGCAGGGCAACCCCCTCACTGCCCTCACCGTGAGGAACCCCCTACCCAACATCCCCCGGCAGGGCAACCCCCTCACTGCCCTCACCGTGAGGAACCCCCTACCCAACATCCCCCGGCAGGGCAACCCCCTCACTGCCCTCACCGTGAGGAACCCCCTACCCAACATCCCCCGGCAGGGCAACCCCCTCACTGCCCTCACTGTGAGGAACCCCCTACCCAACATCCCCCGGCAGGGCATTCCCCAACCCCCTCACTGCCCGCATCGTGAGGAACCCCCTACCCAACATCCCCGGCAGGGCATTCCCCAACCCCCTCCCTGCCCTCACCGTGAGGAACCCCCTACCCAACATCCCCCGGCAGGGCATTCCCCAACCCCCTCACTGCCCTCACCGTGAGGAACCCCCTACCCAAAATCCCCTGGCAGGGCATTCCCCAACCCCCTCACTGCCCTCATCGTGAGGAACCCCCTACCCAACATCCCCCGGCAGGGCATTCCCCAACCCCCTCACTGTGAGGAACCCCCTACCCAACATCCCCCGACAGGGTATTCCCCAACCTCACTGCCCTCACCATAAGAAACCAATTGCATTGCAGGTGAAAATTCCCAAATCCACATTGCCACTGTTCTTTAACATTTAGTACAATGATGCATTATTCAGAAATGGTCATACTTCCATAAAAGTTGTAAAAAACTGTATTTCTTGAAGAGCCAATCCTATCAGTGATGTTTAGTTTAAGTGAATCACAGATTGCTTCATCTTTAAAATAGAAAGACCCTTAGTACACACACACATACATATATACACCAGTACTCCATCAGCTTTATAGATTGTATTTCATTATTATTATTATTAACATTTATTTATAAAGCGCCAACATATTCCGCAGCGCTGTACAATAAGTGGGTTACATACACTGGACATACAGAGTAACATATAAAGCAATCAATAACCGATACAAGAGGTGAAGAGAGCCCTGCCCAAAAGAGCTTACACTCTACAAGGAGAAAGGGTTGAGACACAAGGGGGCTGATTTACTAATCCACGAATCCGAATGAGAAAAATTCGGATTGGAAAACGAACATTTTGCGACTTTTTCGTATTTTTTGCGATTTTTTCGTCGCCATTACGACTTGCGCGAATTGTCGTGACTTTTTCACAGCCATTACAAATTTCGTGAATTGTCGCGACTTTTTCATTGCCATTATGCCTTTCGTGAATTGTCGCGACTTTTTCATAGCCATTACGACTTTCGTGAATTGTCGCGACTTTTTCACAGCCATTACAACTTTCGTGAATTGTCGCGACTTTTTCATAGCCATTATGACTTTCGTGAATTGGCGCGACTTTTTTATAGCCATTACGACTTTCGTGAATTGTCGCGACTTTTTCATAGCCATTACGACTTTCGTGAATTGGCGCGACTTTTTTATAGCCATTACGACTTTCGTGAATTGTCGCGACTTTTTCATAGCCATTACGACTTTCGCGAATTGTTGCGACTTTTTCATAGCCATTACGACTTTCGTGAATTGTCGCGACTTTTTCATAGCCATTACGACTTTCGTGAATTGTCGCGACTTTTTCATAGCCATTACGACTTTCGCGACTTTCGTATTGAGAGCTCAAAAAAGTCGCGACAATTCGCGAAAAAGTTGCAAAGCAATTAATTTACTTTTCATTCATTTAGCAACTTTTATTGTATTCATTGTAGGCAGGTGAGCAGCCCCACCCCAGTTATATAATTCATAGCCCAGGGCTGGAGGGCATAAGCAGAATATAAAGTGCAATGTGGGGTTAAAAAGTAAAAATGAAATTAAAGAAGCGGTTATCAGGCAAAGAAGTTGGTTGTGGGCCATGGGCATATTGGGAATATTGAACCCCCCAACCCCAAAGTCTGCTGCAGCATGTTATTCTCACTTACCAATGCAGCAGCAGCAATAGCAATCCACTTATGGACTGGTGTAGAATAGTCACCTGACCAGCAGACTTCAGATCAGAAGGCCCAGCGCAAAGGACGCATGCGAGTGACGTCATCGCGCATTGGGACGCAGGCTGGCAGCAGACTCAGGAAACAAGGAAGTAATGCGAGCGACTGTGGCGCTGGAACGCAAGGAGTTGTTTCCGCGTCTCAAGGGAAAAAAAATGGCGGCGCCCCAGTGTCACGCTTTGGTACACCGGGTGTTAGCGGAGTGCCCAGTGACCAAGGCCCGGGCATGTGAGTTCCGCTTGCCCCATGGCCCAGTGAAGACTCCCGTGTTCATGCCCGTCGGCACACAGGGCACCATGAAGGGGGTGACGGCAGATCAGCTGCGGAATCTGGGCTGCGAGATCTGCCTGGGGAACACCTATCACCTCGGGATGCGCCCGGTGAGGGGAAACTTGTAGCGGAAGTGCAGGCTCATTTGGCTTGTAATGTAGCGCTAGGAACTGCTCTGTGTGTGTGTGCTGTCCGGGCCCACAGGCACATCAGCATATGGGAATGTTACACTCATTATGGAGCTATAGTTTAAAGGGGCGCTGGGGGGATGGAAGGAGTGCATGAATTCCCCCCAATCATTGTGGGTGTTACAGTATTAAATACAATTGTTTCCCAGCAGCAGCAGAAAGAGTTAACAGCCTTATCTCCCCTGTAGGGTCCGGAGATTATGAAAAAGGCGGGCGGCCTGCATGGTTTTATGAACTGGGGCAGAAACCTCCTTACTGTGAGTACCAGAGGATTGCACAGACTGGGAAAAGATATCAAAGTTATTATTTGTAAATATATCAACGTGTCGGTCTTCCCTTAGCTGGCTGGCCACTAAAAACCCTTATTCCCCATTGGCCCCCTGTTTTGTTATCAGGGCCGGGCCAAGGTATTTTGGCAAAAAAGTTTATAGAGAAACGGAGCACAGGAAAACTTAAAAATAAAAACATTTATTTATTTCATCAATTAAAAACAAGTCAGAGCATATTCACCTCCTGGCTTAACGCGTTTCGTGGTTATACCACTTCGGTATAACCACGAAACGCGTTAAGCCAGGAGGTGAATATGCTCTGACTTGTTTTTAATTGATGAATTAAATAAATGTTTTTATTTTTAAGTTTTCCTGTGCTCCGCTTCTCTATAAACTTCTTTTTGCAATTTTGGCCCTATCCGGGGGCGGCGTATAAGCGTGGTAGCACGGAACAACTTACTGTAGCAGGCTATCCTGGTGAGTGCTCCCCTCTTTTTCTTCTATTTTTTCAAGGTATTTTGGCACCCTAGGCAAGGGCTTCAATCAGCACCCCCCCCCCTTCCTGAATCCCCCCATATACCTGTGCCATCAGCCATCAAATTGCCCCAATGTACCTGTGCCAGCAGCCATCATATTGCCCCCTTGTACCTGTGCCAGCGGCCATCATAAAGCCCCAATGTACCTGTGCCAGCAGCCAATATATTGCCCCTTTGTACCTGTTCCTGCGGCCATCATAAAGCCCCAATGTACCTGTGCAAGCAGCCAATATATTGCCCCTTTGTACCTGTTCCTGCGGCCATCATAAAGCCCCAATGTACCTGTGCCAGCAGCAGCCATCATATTGCCACCAAATCACCAATCTGTACCTGTGCCAGCAGCAACCAAAAAAAATCATACTGCTCCAAAGCCCCCAGCAGCAGCTAATCCTTCATATTGCCCAATTTGCCCCCAATAGGTACCTATGCCAGCAGGTAGCAGAAGCGAATAAATCATATATTGCCCCCATATTATCTCCACCTGTGCCAGCAGCAAGCGTCAGAACTCCCAGGTTTCTCCTACTCAGACTTTATCTTCACGCTTCACAACGTGCCAGCTCTCTCTGTCTCCGCTGTTTGAATGACGGCATATGCACGGTCCACCCCTTACTGCGCATGCGTCACAGCGCCAACGTGATAACAGGAGAGCGCGTCCGTTTATTAAGGTATTGGCTGTAAGCAGAATTCACCAGGAGCAGCCCCTCTGCTCATAGATTATACAGAGAGAATACCGCAATGCCTGACACAAAATGGCATTCTGTAATTCCAGTGGGAACGGCGCATTCATATTTAGTGAGACACAGGACTGGGCAGTGCGGGGTTCCCCCTTGATGTAGTAACTGGGGAATGCATTCTGGGTTGGACAGGATCTTAGTTTATTTTATGTGCGGCCGATGCGGTTAATCACAACTTGGATGTGATTCTGCCCTTTCTCTGATTTCAGGACAGCGGTGGGTTTCAGATGGTTTCCCTGGTGGAGTTGTCAAAAGTGACGGAAGAAGGGGTGCAGTTCAGATCTCCCTACGATGGGAAAGAGATCCTGCTCACCCCAGAAAAATCCATTGAAATCCAAAATGCACTGGGTAATTCACACCATTTACCCCTCAAACTGGGCTTCCACACGCAGCTCATGCAGTGGTATCTATGTATCCATGTTCTGTGCCCAGTCAGGGACTGCAGATAAACCCTCTCCCCATTCTTCTTGTGTCTGATATTTCTTCTGTTACCCTTGTACTTAGCCAGTTGTACATTGTCCGGAGCGGTTGGCTGGTTCTGGTAGCCAAGATGGGGGCTTCTCTCATGGCTCTCGATTCCGATACCCTTCCTCAGCTAAACATTCTGCCCTCCTCCCCTGCACAGGCTCTGATATTATGATGCAACTGGATGATGTGGTGAGCAGCACAATCACAGGCCCGCGTGTGGAGGAAGCCATGCACAGGTCTGCACTTTATGTTCCTCATGTTGTTTGCACCTTTGCCTCCGTGATATTTATTAATCTCGTCCTGACACACGCCTCTGCTTTATGTTCAGGTCTATCCGCTGGTTGGATCGATGTATTGCCGCCAACAGCAACCCCGATCGACAGAATCTCTTTGCCATCATCCAAGGAGGTCTGGATGCTGAACTGCGCAGGAAGTGTTTGCAGGGTATGTAAATTCCTCATGTAAAAGACCTTATTTTGGCTGATGGCCATACACGGGCAGATTTAGTCTGCTGATTTGAGTCTTTCACACCCCTGACTGGCCTACACGACTGATATCTTGCCCGAATATTGTCCAGTTGTTGATCGGCAGGTTTGATTTTTCCCATCAGATCGGTAACTGTAACATAGTAAGTTAGGTTAAAAAAAGACGTATGTCCATCACATTCAACGAAAATGCCTATATATAACTTGCCTAACTGCTAGTTGATCCAGAGAAAGGCAAAAAACCCCATCTGAAGCCTCTCTAATTTGGCGCAGAGGGGAAAAAATTCCTGAGTCCAAGATGGCAATTGGAACGGTCCCTGGATAAACTTGTACTAAGAGCTATCTCCCCTACCCCTGTATTCCCTCACTTGTACTGAGAGCTATCTCCCCTACCCCTGTATTCCCTCACTTGTACTGAGAGCTATCTCCCATAACCCTGTATTCCCTCACTTGTACTAAGAGCTATCTCCCATACCCCTGTATTCCCTCACTTGTACTGAGAGAGCTATCTCCCATACCCCTGTATTCCCTCACTTGTACTGAGAGCTATCTCCCCTACCCCTGTATTCCCTCACTTGTACTGAGAGCTATCTCCCATACCCCTGTATTCCCTCACTTGTACTGAGAGCTATCTCCCCTACCCCTGTATTCCCTCACTTGTACTGAGAGCTATCTCCCCTACCCCTGTATTCCCTCACTTGTACTGAGAGCTATCTCCCCTACCCCCGTATTCCCTCACTTGTACTGAGAGCTATCTCCCCTACCCCTGTATTCCCTCACTTGTACTGAGAGCTATCTCCCCTACCCCTGTATTCCCTCACTTGTACTGAGAGCTATCTCCCCTACCCCTGTATTCCCTCACTTGTACTGAGAGCTATCTCCCCTACCCCTGTATTCGCTCACTTGTACTGAGAGCTATCTCCCATAACCCTGTATTTTCTCACTTGTACTGAGAGCTATCTCCCATAACCCTGTATTTCCTCACTTGTACTGAGAGCTATCCCCCCTACCCCTGTATTCCCTCACTTGTACTGAGAGCTATCCCCCATACCCCTGTATTCCCTCACTTGTACTGAGAGATATCCCCCCTACCCCTGTATTCCCTCACTTGTACTGAGAGCTATCCCCCCTACCCCTGTATTCCCTCACTTGTACTGAGAGCTATCCCCCCTACCCCTGTATTCCCTCACTTGTACTGAGAGCTATCTCCCCTACCCCTGTATTCCCTCACTTGTACTGAGAGCTATCTCCCCTACCCCTGTATTCCCTCACTTGTACTGAGAGCTATCTCCCCTACCCCTGTATTCCCTCACTTGTACTGAGAGTTATCTCCCCTACCCCTGTATTCCCTCACTTGTACTGAGAGCTATCCCCCCTACCCCTGTATTCCCTCACTTGTACTGAGAGCTATCCCCCCTACCCCTGTATTCCCTCACTTGTACTGAGAGCTATCTCCCCTACCCCTGTATTCCCTCACTTGTACTGAGAGCTATCTCCCATAACCCTGTATTCCCTCACTTGCTAAGAATCCATCCAGCCCCTTCTTAAAGCTATATAATGTATCAGCCAGTACGAGGGAATTCCACAACTTCACAGCTCTCACAGTAACAAACCCTTTCCCAATATTTAGATGGAACCTCCCTTCTTCTAATCCGAGTGGGTGCCCTTGTGTCAGTGGAAGGACCTACTGGTAAATAAAACATTAGAGAGGTTGTTATACAATCCCCTTATATATTTATACATAGTTATCATATCCCCCCTTAAGCGCCTCTTTTCCAGTGTAAACAGCCCCAACTGGGCCAGTCTTTCCCCATAACTGAGACTTCCCATACCCTTTACCAGCTTAGTTGCCCTTCTCTGGACCCTCTCTAACTCAATAATGTCCCGTTTGAGCACTGGAGACCAAAACTGAACAGCATATTCTAGATGGGGCCTTACCAGCGCTCTGTAAAGGGGAAGAATTACCCCCTCCTCCCGTGAATCTCTGCCCCTTTTAATACAGCTCAGAGCCTGTTTGCCCTTGCAGCTGCTGCCTGGCATTGCTTGCTACAGCCAAGTTTAATATCTACAAGGACTTAAAGCTCCTTCTCCATTATGGATTTGCCTAGTGCAGTCCCATTAAGGGTATAAGTGGCTGCATATTTTTACACCCCAGGTGCATGACCTTACATTTATCCACATTAAATCTCATCTGCCACTTAACTGCCCAGATTGCCAGTTGGGCAAGATCCTGCTGCAATGTGCCACATCCTTCCCTAGGTCATTTATGAACAAGTTAAACAAAAGTGGACCCAGTACAGAACCCTGAGGGACCCCACTGAGAACCTTACTCCATGTAGAGAATGTACCAGTAACAACCCCCCTCTGTACCCGATCCTGTAACCAGTTTCCTACCCACGTGCAAATGACTTCACTGAGACCAGTAGACCTTAGTTTAGAAAGCAGTCGTTTGTGGGGAACGGTATCAAATGCTTTGGCAAAATCCAAATAGATTATATCTACTGCCCCCCCCCCACCCCCACTGTCCGCTTCTTACTCTTCATGACCCGTCCTTCATAAAGCCATGCTGTTTCCTACCCATAATGCCATTCTCCAGTACATAATTTTGTATGTGATCTCTTGACAAGCCTTCAAATAACTTGCCCACCACGTATGTCAGACTTGCTGGCCTATAATTGCCAGGCTGAGATCTTACTCCCTTTTTAAATATAGGAATGACATTTGCCTTCTTCCAATCCCTAGGTACCATACCTAATGAAAGCGATTCTGAGCATATCGGAAACAAAGGCAAAGTAAATCTGCCCCTAGCTCCAGGGTTGGACTGGGGGGTGCAGGGCCCCAGCCAGCCGTGTCCCCTACCCCTGCAGGGCCCCCACCTGACGTCCTCCCCGAGCGCGTGTAAATTGAACGCGCCAGGGGAGGAACAGTCAGTAAGGGGAGCGCTGGCAAAGGTCGGACTGGGCCGCTGGGGCCCACTAGGGCCGGGGCCCACCGGGATTTTTCCCAGTGTCCCCGGCGGCCCAGTCCGACCCTTCCTAGCTCTCTCAGTACCCGAAGGTGTATTCTATCTGGCCCCGGGGCCTTGTTCACATTTATCTTGTGTAACCCTTTAAGCACCATATCCTGTGTCAAGCACTGTGTAGTTGGAGCTGAGGCAACAGTGCAGCTATTGGGTGGGACTTGGCCCACTGGCTCCTCCTACTGTAAACACAGCTCATTGATTCAGTCCTTGCTCCAACAGCCCCTATATCAGTCATTGTAATTACATTGTTTTACCATCAAATTAGCCTGATCTTGGCCTCCTTAGGTGGGCATATCAGGGAAAGATCTACTGTGTTGGCGACCTCGTCCAATGATTGATCCTTAACATGGTTTGGGTCAGTCTCTTGTACAGCAGGCAAAAGCTGTGTCTATTACATTTAGATTGTACTCAGTCCTGGGAGCCCTTTCTCCAGTTATATATCTATAAAACAGAAACAGTGCTTAAAAGCCAAAAGAAAAGAGAGAAAATGAAAACATAGAAAATATTACTATAATATTTTATATTTTTCCTTTTTATTTCTCTTTTCTCCTGGCTTTTAATCACTGTTTGGTTTTTTATAGGTATATAAATTGTGTTTTTTGAGAAGGACCTTTTACCCGAGAATTTTATGGCTTTGTACGGTTCGTGTTCTTGCTGTTAATCCCCCAGTTATAGGCTCTTCTCCCCTTGGCTATTAGTCAGGACCAGAAGTAGGGGTAGGCCGAAGGGGCAACTCCCTAGGGTGCAACAATGGGGGGGGGGGTACCTATCCTGCCTACCCCTACCGCACTCTCCCTTTTCACTGTCATTGCCCTGCCGCTTGTCATTGAGCGGCTCCTCCCCCTCTGTGATGGCTTTGCCACATCGGAGGGAAGCTTGCTGGGGTGAGGTGGCCAACCATGTTGCCTAGCCTGCCCCTTCTATTATTGCCCATTGTTCTTGTACCCTGGATTAGGTTTGATCCAGTTTCATTTCTTTATTTCTGTCGCAGAGATGACAAAACGGGACGTCCCCGGCTTTGCCATTGGTGGCCTAAGCGGAGGAGAAGAGAAAGATCACTTTTGGAGAATGGTGACCCTCAGCACTGACCATTTGCCTCGGGACAAACCTCGTTACCTTATGGGAGTGGGGTAATTTATTTATTTTATTTTTTTGATTCCCAAAGTGCCAGGAATTCAGACCATATGTGGTAACATTGTAAAAGCAGCCCTCAATCTGTTTGATTGCGGCAAGATGGCACCTAGATGTTTGGACCACCTTGTTACAGGCTCCACCCACTTACTCACCAGTCTATTGAAATGTGTGACATGGTAGGAACAAAACAGACCTAGCTATGAGGAACTCCTCCTGTACATTACATGTTACAGGCCCCTCCTACTTACCCATCATTCTTTTAGAACACATGGTATAACTGAGTGAGTGAAGGCAAAACTCACCCAAGGAGCCTCATACAATAACCTTTCACTGTATTTTTCACCTGCAGATATGCTACAGACCTTGTGGTATGTGTAGCTTTGGGCTGTGATATGTTTGACTGTGTCTTTCCAACAAGGACAGCTGTAAGTATCCCCTTAACTGTACCATACGCTTTAGCACCTTAGGTTTCAAGAATCATTAGGGTGCTGGAACGTAGTATTATTTATGGTATGTAATGTTTTCTCTCTTAGAATTACATTTTCTTTTTTTTTTTTTTTTTTTTTTTTTTTTTAAATAAATTTCCACTTGCTAAGAATAGAAATTAAAGGGCAAGTAAAGACCAAGGTCTTAGTTAGTTACCCCAGCTCACTTGCTCTTGCACCTAGTATCCTTGTGCGGCCCTTGCTTGTCTGCTTGATGATTCTGTATTCTTTTTCTATTTTTACTCATTGCAGCTTAACATTCCACCCTTTTACATGTATTGTGTCTTCCTGTGGTTCAGCTTAGAGGCTAAGATTATTGATGTTTGAGGCCATGTTCCCGCTGATCTGCACAAAGTACAATGAAATAACTGTCTCTGCTTATTTTTCTTTCTCTGTTCAAGCTACACAGGGGTGTGCATGCTAAATAGTGATTGGTACAGATACACATACAGGCTTAAGATTGGCTCACTTTGCGAGATTGCCAAAACAAGCAGATCTTTGCCTGATATGCCCGCCTAAAGGTGGCCACACACGTGGCGACTTGCGATCTTTGGTCGCACGAAAGATCGTACAATCAGCCACAAACCATTCAGGGCTGAAACGGCAGATAAGGAGGTAGAGACAATAGGATTTCTACCTCCTTCTGCCGATTCAGCGCTGAAGGCAGATTTTGGTCAGGCGCCTTCTATGGCGCCCGATCAAAATCTTTTAACTGGCCCGATCGGCGAGCTTCCTGCGACTTCCTGTCGACTCGCCGACTTGCCATACACGCACCGAATATCGTACAAAACGAGGTTTTGTACGATATTATCGGTGCATGTATGGCCAGCTTAAATTAAGTTGTTCGGCCCTAGGGTCAAATAATCAAATTAAAATGATGGAGATGGGAGCAGTCAGATTGGGGACCATATTAAACCTGCCCAATAGACATCGGGGCAGATATCAGTCAGGTAGGGTCATCGTGGATCACCATACATGGCCAGATACGCTGCTGAATCGGTTTAAAGGGCACAAATCAGTAATTTATATGTGCCAGTGTATTGGCACCTGTAGCCCCATGACATATCTGTGTACAGGTTAAAGGGCAGAGCTTGGGGGGTTTCTCCCTATGTGCATCATGACTGTATTGTTTGACACCCCCACATTAAGGTATGGGATTTCCCGGATCTTTTGTTGAGTGTTAAATGGACAGTCTGCGTGGCCTGAAGCACAGCTAGTACTAATGCTGATCAGGGCTGGAGGGAGACATGATATGAATAAAATGGTGGAGGGCCCCAAGCTGAGATAATACAGGATGAGATACCGGAGGTGTCCAACCTATGGCTTTCCGGCTGTTGAACAATAAGTGGGAGCTGGAGGGCATGCAGGATGGGACTGATACAAATAATATTGCACAGATGGATAATGGGGGAGTAGAGCAGGAATATTGTATATTCTTATTAATATATTGTCCCTGGTGCTGATTAAAACCTGTAAATGTGTTCTGCCGTGTGTGTGTCTGTGCTGTGGGATTACAATTCTGATCAGAAGAACATGATTGCCACCAGTTCAGATGGTTTCTAGGAAAAAGGAGAGATGCAATACGTTCCCAACATCCCCCCCAGCTTGTGCTGCTACACCTCAGAGGCTAATTCCCTCTTCCTTTGGTATCGTACTTGCTACCAGCCTCTGGGCAGCCGAGCTGCCTCCTTCAAATAATAGCTAATCCCTAAAGGGCCCCTTTCTTGCTAAGCTTTACTATGTGTTAGCTGGGCCACAGCGCTCCATGGAGCAATTAACTCCCACACCCCTCAGCTCTTGCATACGCTGATATACGGACACGTTCTCCTGCGTCTCTATCTGCTAAATCATTTATCAGTGCTGGTCCCACGCTGTGCAGAGGGGTTGCCCATAGTGCCGTACATTCTATTATCATTTATTTCTCTGCTTTATTGATGTGGCTAATGGATGTGTTTAGGAATTTGCACTGCATTGTTTGGAAGGGAGGATATAAATATACATTATTAATTCTGGCCTTGCTTGCTTGTTACAGTATAAAAAAAGCAGGCAGGATAAATACAGTGCCAATTCCATGTATAATACCCAGAACCCACAGCAGGATAAATACAGTGCCAATTCCATGTATAATACCCCAGAACCCACACAGGATAAATACAGTGCCAATTCCATGTATAATACCCCAGAACCCACAGCAGGATAAATACAGTGCCAATTCCATGTATAATACCCCAGAACCCACAGCAGGATAAATACAGTGCCAATTCCATGTATAATACCCCAGAACACACACAGGATAAATACAGTGCCAATTCCATGTATAATACCCCAGAACACACACAGGATAAATACAGTGCCAATTCCATGTATAATACCCCAGAACACACAGCAGGATAAATACAGTGCCAATTCCATGTATAATACCCCAGAACCCACAGCAGGATAAATACAGGGCCAATTCCATGTATAATACCCCAGAACACACGGCAGGATAAATACAGTGCCAATTCCATGTATAATACCCCAGGACACACGGCAGGATAAATACAGTGCCAATTCCATGTATAATACCCCAGAATACACACAGGATAAATACAGTGCCAATTCCATGTATAATACCCCAGAATACACACAGGATAAATACAGTGCCAATTCCATGTATAATACCCCAGAATACACACAGGATAAATACAGTGCCAATTCCATGTATAATACCCCAGAACACACGGCAGGATAAATACAGGGCCAATTCCATGTATAATACCCCAAAACACACGGCAGGATAAATACAGTGCCAATTCCATGTATAATACCCCAGAACCCACAGCAGGATAAATACAGTGCCTATTCCATGTATAATACCGCAGAACCCACACAGGACAAATACAGTGCCAATTCCATGTATAATACCCCAGAACCCACAGCAGGATAAATACAGTGCCAATTCCATGTATAATACCCCAGAACCCACAGCAGGATAAATACAGTGCCAATTCCATGTATAATACCCCAGAACCCACGGCAGGATAAATACAGTGCCAATTCCATGTATAATACCCCAGAACCCACAGCAGGATAAGTACAGTGCTAATTCCATGGGGGTGCATAAGACCCAGAACATACAGCAGGATAAATACAACCCTAGCTTCATTTATAATACCTCCATTTTATTTGTTGTAGTTAGGGATGCACCAAACCTCCCCCCCCCCGACGGGTTTTGCTGAATCCGAATCCTAATTAGCAGAAGGGGTTAAAAATCAGCGCGCATGGAGAAAATGTTTCCCCCTCGACCATTTGCTAATTAGGATTCAGATTCAGTTTGCCTGGGACTGTGGATTTCGCCGAAACAGAACCTTTAAAAAAAAAAAAAAGCCTGTATTCGACCCAAATCCTGAAACAAATGTTATTCGGTGCATCATTAGTTGTAGTTTGCCCTTACACCATTCCCACCACCTCCCCTACCTGCTCTTTAGGCCACTGCAAAACAATCTCTTTCCCCCTCAGATCCCAGGCATACAGCAGGGCCTGTCAGGACTGGGGCACATTGGGATTTCTCCCGGTGTCCTGCCAGCCCAGTCAGCAAAAAGGACCTCCATTAAATAGGGCTGCCTGTCTGTGCCTTAAACCCTAGCCAGGTGGGAGATATACATGCTACATGATTCCTAACGAATTTATTCAGCTATTAATAACAAATTCAGGATATATATATATATATATATATATATATAAGGCTAGGACTTCCAGCAATTTAGCCTCATTAGCAGGAGCGCTGCCAACGAGCCCTAATAATCTGCGCTCCATCTTCCATAGTGTTTAACCAGAATTGTCCCTTTGTGCCACCAGTAATTACATCCCTTTCATTATTGACACTATTAGGGGCATGGCTCCCGCTGTGACACAGACCAGTACAATCCGTAGGGTAATAGAGAGCACAGAATGAATTCACTCAGTTGGCAGTGCTGCTGTTTTGGTAGGACAGGGCATTGGTACTGGCACTGCCCCAGCATCCCACAACTGATTTTGGACTTGGGGAATTTTTAGCCCAGAACTAGAGAGGCCGCAGGTTTTATACCACTAATACTGACTGTGCTGGGCCTGATAATCTGTCTAATTTATCTCAATCTGTTTGTCTTGCTTAGAGGTTCGGATCAGCGCTGGTTCCCTGGGGTTCCCTACAGCTAAAGAACAAACAGTTTGCTAAAGATTTCCAGCCCATAGACAAGAACTGTGATTGTCCCACGTGTCAGAGGTACAGTAAGGTTTGTTCTTCACTGTTACAGGAGGGAGGTATGGGTTAAACTGTCTGGAACATTCCCTACAGGATGCCACAGACAGGAGGGAGCTATGGGACACGGAGTCTGCCCCTCCCACTGCAGGGTGATACAGTGACACAGACAGGAGGGGGCTATGGGACACGGAGTCTGCCCCTCCCACTGCAGGGTGATACAGTGACACAGACAGGAGGGGGCTATGGGACACGGAGTCTGCCCCTCCCACTGCAGGGTGATACAGTGACACAGACAGGAGGGGGCTATGGGACACGGAGTCTGTCCCTCCCACTGCAGGGTGATACAGTGACACAGACAGAGTTTAATGTTAACCCTCTCCTTTCCTGTCTCTCCCACACACAGGTACAGCCGGGCCTACATCAATGCCTTATTTAAAAGTGACACTGCTGCTATGCACCATATTACAATCCATAACATTGCTTATCAGGTGAGCAGTTAATCAGAATTGTGTTATGACCTGTGCCCTATAGAGGGCGCTGTGCTCTGTTTTGTCACTGACACCCTGTGTGTTTGTTCCCAGCTGAATCTGATGCGCTCGGTGAGGGACAGCATCCTGCAGGGCCGCTTCCCCCAGTTTGTGCAGGACTTTATGAGAACCATGTACAGCAGCAGAGACAAGTACCCCCAATGGGCTGTGGATGCTCTAGAGACAGTTGGTATCACCCTGCAGTGATCTCTGTGCTCTTAGGAACATGGAGTAAATCTGCACATTACCTGTTATGGGCCTTTTTATACCACAGAACTGATACTCAGGCCGGGACCCAATAGCCCTGTTGGGCTTTAACTTATTGTCTGAAATGTTCCGCTCATAGTTCCGTTATTCTGTTTTTATCAATTACCTTTTTTTTAAGAACTTTTATTTTTAAATAAAACGCCAAGTTTTTAAACAATCATTTTAGTTTGCAAAGGAGAAATATGTACATGTAAATTATAAAATATGACTTGCAGGGAGCATTTATAGGGTGGGGTTATATGGAGCAATAGGAGGACTTATAGGGAGGGGTTATATGGAGCAATAGGAGGACTTATAGGGAGGGGTTATATGGAGCAATAGGAGGAGTTATAGGGAGGGGTTATATGGGGCAATAGGAGGAGTTATAGGGAGGGGTTATATGGAGTAATAGGAAGGGGTTATATGAAGCAATAGGAGGGGTTATGGGGAGGGGTATATGGAGCAATAGGACGAGTTATAGGAAGGGGTTATATGGAGCAATAGGAGGAGTTATAGGGAGGGGTTATGGAGCAATAGGAGGAGTTTTAAGGAGGGGTTATATGGAGCAATAGGAGGAGTTACAGGGAGGGGTATATGGAGCAATAGGAGGAGTTATAGGGAGGGGTAATATGGAGCAATAGGAGGGGTTATATGGAGCAATAGGAGGGGTTATAGGGAGACATTATATGGAGCAATAGGAGGAGTTATAGGGAGGGGGTATATGGAGCAATAGGATGAGTTATGGTGAGGGGTTATATGGAGCAATAGGAGGAGTTATAGGGAGGGGTATATGGAGCAATAGGAGGAGTTATAGGGAGGGGTAATATGGAGCAATAGGAGGGGTTACAGGGAGGGGTATATGGAGCAATAGGAGGTGTTATAGGGAGGGGTAATATGGAGCAATAGGAGGGGTTATATGGAGCAATAGGAGGGGTTATAGAGAGGGGTTATATGGAGCAATAGGAGGAGTTATAGGGAGGGGTTATATGGAGCAATAGGAGGAGTTATAGGGAGGGGGTATATGGAGCAATAGGATGAGTTATAGGGAGGGGGTATATGGAGCAATAGGAGGAGTTATGGGGAGGGGTTATTTGGAGCAATAGGAGGAGTTATAGGGAGGGGTTATATGGAGCAATAGGAGGAGTTATAGGGTGGGGGTATATGGAGCAATAGGAGGAATTATAGGGAGGGGTATATGGAGCAATAGGAGGAGTTATAGGGAGGGGTTTTATGGAGCAATAGGAGGGGTTATATGGAGCAATAGGAGGAGTTATAGGGGGGGTTCAGCCTGGGGAATCTTTATCCATAAGCACCTTCACTTCCTTTCTCTTGTCCTGAATTCTCCTTACCAGGCACCGAAATTTCACAGAAACCATTAGAAATTGTATCCATTAGAAATGTGACCTTTTTTGTACTCGTTCTAACCTCGTCTTCTCTTATCCATCTTCATCCATAATATTGTGTACTTTGTTCTCTCCTCGCCCAGTGCGGGCTGCCCGCAGCTTGTAATGTTTCCTGCTACTTGGTGACTGCCGTGCCCTGGGCTTTACAGCCTCTCATCTTGCCATCCGCTAATCAAGCAGTTTGTTTTACTATCATATGCAGGCCATGTCCCTGCCTTTGTACCCCTGCCCTGCTGCCTCTCAACACCCCTGCCCTGACATTTCTGAGTCCCTGCTCTGCCACCACTCTGCACCCTCAATGCCCCTTCCCCCTGCCCTGGTGCCTCTCAGCATCCCTGGCCTGGTATTTCTGTTCCTGTCCTGGCACCCCTATGCGCCCCTCAATGCCCTTGCCCTGATGCCTCTCAGCACCCCTGCCCTGGCACCCCTCTGCACCCTCAATGCCCTTGCCCTTGCACTCCTTCCCAGGTGCCTCTCAGCACCCCTGCTCTGGTGCCCCTCAACGCCATTGCACTTCTGCTCAGGTGCCTCTCTGCACCCCTGCCCCAGCATTTGACTCCCTGCTCTGGCACTCCTCAGCATCCCTGCCCTTGTGCCCCCCCCCCAGCGTCCCTGCCCTTATACTCCTGCCCAGGTGCCTCTCAGCCCCCCTGCCCTAGCATTTGAGTTCCTCCCCAGGCACCCATCAGTTCTCCTGCCCTTATGCCCCCCCCAGCGCCCCTGCCCTTGCACTCCTGCCCTGGTGCCTCTCAGCATCCCTGCCCTGGCATTTTTGAGTCTCTGCCCTGTCACCCCCTGCCCTGGTGCCTGCCAGCCCCCCTGCCTTGGTATGTCCTGTCCTGGCACCCCTATGTGCCCATCAATGCCCCTGCCCTTGCACTCCTGCCCAGTTCCCTCTCAGCACCCCTGCCCTGTTATTTGAGTTCCTGCCCTGGTGCCCCTCAGCGCCTTTGCCCTTGCACACCTCACTTTTGCAGCAATAGCAGTCTAGCCTCCTGCTTGCACCCCAGTGTATAGAAGAATGTCTTTCTGCTAGGAGTGCACCAAATCCATGATATTCATTCAGATTTGAGGAGAGGGATGGAACTATTCAGATTTCAGATTCGCCCGGATACTTTACAAAGGGCTCCGATTCAGCCGAGTCCTAAGTTCGTCAGCCCCCCAGGCTTTGTATACAATACTGTCCCTATAAGGAAAGAATAATAATACAGTATAACAGTTGGGGCCAATGGGAGGGGCCCCCCCACCACAGGGCATGTATGAGAATGAATGAAATGCCCAATCCCTGTGGGTATCAGTCACGTGACAGCCAGAGAGCAGATCTGCGGGGATATGATATTATGGTCTAGATTTCTCTCTTTCTACTTGTCCCCGTCATTGTCCCCTGGGGAGCCCTGACTTTAGACAGACAAAGGCTCCCCATGTTCTTGGGAATCCATCAGTTTCTCTGTGATTTCTCTTTCCAGGGTGTCTCTCATTTCTTTTATCTACCCAACCCCCCGCGCCCAGCAGAGACATATGTACAGGAGAGACTGACGGCTCTCACTGATATCCTTCACTTCATGCTCAGTGGAAGAGCCTCTCTCTACCAAATGCCTCCTAACGACAGATATAAGCGCGCCATGTTACCCATTAGCCATTTTTCATTCCCTTCTTCAATAAGTGCTCTCTCCTGGGGCTCATTAGGGGTTTATTCTTGTATCGTAGCTAAGTGACCGTATGCATTGGCCTCTTCTTAATGAATCGTACGTTCCTCATGGCCGCTCCTTGCCGTGTCTCATTAATGTCCACATAAAGCTCTTCTTCAGCATTGTTATTAGGGGAAGCGTCAAGGCATTATATGTAGGTCTTGTCTCTTATGTTATAGGCTACGTTTCTGTTCTTGTGAATGGGGCCCAGCTGATTACATCCCAGGGCCTCCTCAGACTGAATTTATCCTGTTCTCTATTCACATAGTAGTACTAGGACTGGGTTATATGGAATGACAACATGAGTTATGGGGACGGATTGTATGGAGCCATAGGAGGAGTTATAGGGAGGGGTTATATGGAGCAATAGGAGGAGTTATAGGGAGGGGTTATATGGAGCAATAGGAGGAGTTATATGAAGGGGTTATATGGAGCAATAGGGATAGTTATATGAAGGGGTTAAATGGAGCAATGGGAGGAGTTATAGGGAGGGGTTATATGGAACTATAGGAGGAGTTATAGGGAGGGGTTATATGGAGCAATAGGAGGAGTTATAGGGAGGGGTATATGGAGCAATAGGAGGAGTTATAGGGAGGGGTTATATGGAGCAATAGGAGGAGTTATGTGAAGGGGTTATATGGAGCAATAGGAGGAGTTATATGAAGGGGTTATATGGAGCAATAGGAGGAGTTATAGGGAGGGGTTATATGGAGCAATAGGGATAGTTATATGAAGGGGTTATATGGAGCAATGGGAGGAGTTATAGGGAGGGGTTATATGGAACTATAGGAGGAGTTATAGGGAGGGGTTATATGGAGCAATAGGAGGAGTTATAGGGAGGGGTTATATGGAACAATAGGAGGAGTCATAGGGAGGGGTTATATGGAGCAATAGGAGGAGTCATAGGGAGGGGTTATATGGAGCAATAGGAGGAGTTATAGGGAGGGGTTATATAGAGCAATAGGAGGGGTTATAGGGAGAGGTTATATGGAGCAATAGGAGGAGTTATAGGGAGGGGTTATATGGAGCAATAGGAGGAGTTATAGGGAGGGGTTATATGGAGCAATAGGAGGAGTCATAGGGAGGGGTTATATGGAGCAATAGGAGGAGTCATAGGGAGGGGTTATATGGAGCAATAGGAGGAGTTATAGGGAGGGGTTATATGGAGCAATAGGAGAATGAAGAATCGTGTCTTGACCGAATGTTGAGATGCCTCCCAAATAGGACTTGCCTACCTCTCATTTCAGCCTGGACTTTGAACAGAAAGTTTCTCTCTCACATTTCAGGAGGTAAAACGTTTTCTAAATATTTTTTCTGCATCATTACTTATTTTGAGGAAGAACAAATATTATAGCTAAATGTAAGTGGTATATAAAATGTCATTAAAGGAGAAGGAAAGTCATTTTGGCTTTTTACTGCCAATAGATTTGCCACATTAGTGCCACCTAGAACTCTCTATTTATTCTGCAGAAAGCATTACCATACCTGAGTAAAGCGCGCTAGAAGCTTTCTGTTTGCTTAAAATAGCAGCTGCCATTTTAAGTAGCTTCCTGCTGCAGCTCCAGCCCTTATAGCTCAGATCACACATTCCTAAGGGAGGGGGGAGGGTGTTTTTAGCATTCTTAGCATTCTTTTGGGAGGGGGGAGCAGGAGAGAGATGAGAGCAGTGCAGGCTCTGGCCCCAGGAATGAAGGCTTTTTCTAAGAGAGGAAGTCAGATACCCTAAGAACCTGTTTCCAAAAAAGAGTCAATAAATCCTGTGCTTCTTTTGATAGAGGACTCAGTGCAGAGTTTCTGTGAGTGCTTATAGCTATATTTACATTTCTGATAAAGCTTACTTAGTTTGTACTTTTCCTTCCCCTTTAAATGAGAGCATTCAAGCCACAGAGCTCAGACTTCCTCTCTGATATCTGTTTTTTACAGGGTTTGGAGCCCATAACAAGGTTGAACAGCAGAGGGAACTCGGTGAGGGGGAGCAGTTATATAAATGCAGGGGTTTAACAAGACTGTGTGTATATGGGTTTGGGCATTAATATGGGATGTGGCTCTTTTTCTATTCACTTCAGTCTCCAAGCCGCTAACCTTACTAACAGCCGCTGCGCTGAGCCTCCCGGAGCCTTAATGGCTGAGAGCACAGCACTCATGCCTGCAGCACAGCAATAACAAAATGGCCGTGTCAGACAGGATAATCTCTCTGGCCCTTTTACAGCTATGGCTTAGCTTGTTACAGAATGCAGAATTCATGGGCTGACAGGCAGGCAGCTCGACAAGCTTGTCAGGGGTTTTTCCTGGTGGTAAAATCTTAGTACCTGGATGGGGTACAGATCAGTACTAAGGAGACTTGTGGCCAGGCCTGGACTGAAATTCAAAATAGGCCCCGGCATTCCAAGTACACAGTGGCCCAAACAGCCCCCCATAGGCTCAATAAATAGTGAGTGTCTATGGCACCTTACAGCAGCCCCTCTGGCATTTGCCTGAACCCACAGATTGCCAGTCCGGGCCTGATTTTCAGTACACAGAGGCCCAAACAGCCCCCCATAGGCCCAATAAATAGTGAGTGACTATGGCACCTTACAGCAGCCCCTCTGGCATTTGCCTGAACCCACAGATTGCCAGTCCGGGCCTGATTTTCAGTACACAGAGGCCCAAACAGCCCCCCCATAGGCCCAATAAATAGTGAGTGACTATGGCACCTTACAGCAGCCCCTCTGGCATTTGCCTGAACCCACAGATTGCCAGTCTGGGCCTGATTTTCAGTACACAGAGGCCCAAACAGCCCCCCCATAGGCCCAATAAATAGTGAGTGACTATGGCACCTTACAGCAGCCCCTCTGGCATTTGCCTGAACCCACAGATTGCCAGTCCGGGCCTGATTTTCAGTACACAGAGGCCCAAACAGCCCCCCCCCAGCCCAATAAATAGTGACTGTCTATGGCACCTTACAGCAGCCCCTCTGGCATTTGCCTGAACCCACAGATTGCCAGTCCGGGCCTGATTTTCAGTACACAGAGGCCCAAACAGCCCCCCATAGGCCCAATAAATAGTGAGTGACTATGGCACCTTACAACAGCCCCTCTGGCATTTGCCTGAACCCACAGATTGCCAGTCCGGGCCTGCTTGGGGTTTGCCTCAAATGGCTGTGATTGGCTGTCATTTGCTGTGGTTGTGGTTCCACTGAAGCATTAAGTGGAAGGTCATTACTGTGATAATAATGTTTTGCAAACAGACAAGCTCACTCATATATTTTCCTGCTGCAAGTTCCAGACTCATAGCAAGTGCAATTGCTTATACCTGGGCAAAGTTTGTTAGAGAAAGGACGAGTCAGTGACTGATTTCCCTGTCCTTGGCAACCTCGCCAAGCGAGCAGATCTTAACGTGTATGGCCACCTTTAGACCGGGGCACCAAGGGGCTATCACAAGACATAAGACCACAGACCCACTGTTTCTCCTTTCTTTGCACCTTCTTAATTACTTTTTCTTGCTTCTATTTTTCCCTTCATAGCGCCCCCGTTTTCTCATACAGAAATTGGAAATGAGAATGGTATAGTCACCACCACATGGTTGGGTGAGCAGGAGGGTCCACTCACACCTGGGCCTACCAGGAGTTTTTCTTAAGCCCTAGTGGGCCAGTCCGACCCTGGTAAGTCACTTGGTCCTTTCCACATTTATAAGTAAACCCTACAAACAGGGATGGCTTCACAGCTTGAGGAAGACTCTTCTAGACAGACCCCACTTACAGTGGTGTGAAAAACTATTTGCCCCCTGATTTCTTATTCTTTTGCATGTTTGTCACACAAAATGTTTCTGATCATCAAACACATTTAACTATTAGTCAAAGATAACACAAGTAAACACAAAATGCAGTTTTTAAATGAGGGTTTTTATTATTTAGGGAGAAAAAAAATCCAAACCTACAGTGGCGTGAAAAACTATTTGCCCCCTTCCTGATTTCTTATTCTTTTGCATGTTTGTCACACTTAAATGTTTCTGCTCATCAAAAACCGTTAACTATTAGTCAAAGATAACATAATTGAACACAAAATGCAGTTTTTAAATGAAGGTTTACGTTATTAAGGGAGAAAAAAAACTCCAAATCTACATGGCCCTGTGTGAAAAAGTGATTGCCCCCCTTGTTAAAAAATAACTTAACTGTGGTTTATCAATTTCAATTTTCAATTTCAATATCAATTTCTGTAGTCACCCCCAGGCCTGATTACTGCCACACCTGTTTCAATCAAGAAATCACTTAAATAGGAGCTACCTGACACAGAGAAGTAGCCCAAAAGCACCTCAAAAGCTAGACATCATGCCAAGATCCAAAGAAATTCAGGAACAAATGAGAACAAAAGTAATTGAGATCTATCAGTCTGGTAAAGGTTATAAAGCCATTTCTAAAGCTTTGGGACTCCAGCGAACCACAGTGAGAGCCATTATCCACAAATGGCAAAAACATGGAACAGTGGTGAACCTTCCCAGGAGTGGCCGGCCGACCAAAATTACCCCAAGAGCGCAGAGACAACTCATCCGAGGGGCCACAAAAGACCCCAGGACAACATCTAAAGAACTGCAGGCCTCACTTGCCTCAATTAAGGTCAGTGTTCACGACTCCACCATAAGAAAGAGACTGGGCAAAAACGGCCTGCATGGCAGATTTCCAAGGCGCAAACCACTTTTAAGCAAAAAGAACATTAAGGCTCGTCTCAATTTTGCTAAAAAACATCTCAATGATTGCCAAGACTTTTGGGAAAATACCTTGTGTACCGACGAGACAAAAGTTGAACTTTTTGGAAGGTGCGTGTCCCGTTACATCTGGTGTAAAAGTAACACAGCATTTCAGAAAAAGAACATCATACCAACAGTAAAATATGGTGGTGGTAGTGTGATGGTCTGGGGTTGTTTTGCTGCTTCAGGACCTGGAAGGCTTGCTGTGATAGATGGAACCATGAATTCTACTGTCTACCAAAAAATCCTGAAGGAGAATGTCCGGCCATCTGTTCGTCAACTCAAGCTGAAGCGATCTTGGGTGCTGCAGCAGGACAATGACCCAAAACACACCAGCAAATCCACCTCTGAATGGCTGAAGAAAAACAAAATGAAGACTTTGGAGTGGCCTAGTCAAAGTCCTGACCTGAATCCTATTGAGATGTTGTGGCATGACCTTAAAAAGGCGGTTCATGCTAGAAAACCCTCAAATAAAGCTGAATTACAACAATTCTGCAAAGATGAGTGAGCCAAAATTCCTCCAGAGCGCTGTAAAAGACTCGTTACAAGTTATCGCAAACGCTTGATTGCAGTTATTGCTGCTAAGGGTGGCCCAACCAGTTATTAGGTTCAGGGGGCAATTACTTTTTCACACAGGGCCATGTAGGTTTGGATTTTTTTTCTCCCTAAATAATAAAAACCCTCATTTAAAAACTGCATTTTGTGTTTACTTGTGTTATCTTTGACTAATAGTTAAATGTGTTTGATGATCAGAAACATTTTGTGTGACAAACTTGCAAAAGAATAAGAAATCAGGAAGGGGGCAAATAGTTTTTCACACCACTGTACATGGCCCTGTGTGAAAAAGTAATTGCCCCCTGAACCTAATAACTGGTTGGGCCACCCTTAGCAGCAATAACTGCAATCAAGCGTTTGCGATAACTTGCAACGAGTCTTTTACAGCGCTCTGGAGGAATTTTGGCCCACTTATCTTTGCAGAATTGTTGTAATTCAGCTTTATTTGAGGGTTTTCTAGCATGAACCACCTTTTTAAGGTCATGCCACAACATCTCAATAGGATTCAGGTCAGGACTTTGACTAGGCCACTCCAAAGTCTTCATTTTGTTTTTCTTCAGCCATTCAGAGGTGGATTTGCTGGTGTGTTTTGGGTCATTGTCCTGCTGCAGCACCCAAGATCGCTTCAGCTTGAGTTGACGAACAGATGGCTGGACATTCTCCTTCAGGATTTTTTGGTAGACAGTAGAATTCATGGTTCCATCTATCACAGCAAGCCTTCCAGGTCCTGAAGCAGCAAAACAACCCCAGACCATCACACTACCACCACCATATTTTACTGTTGGTATGATGTTCTTTTTCTGAAATGCTGTGTTACTTTTACGCCAGATGTAACGGGACAAGCACCTTCCAAAAAGTTCAACTTTTGTCTCGTCGGTCCACAAGGTATTTTCCCAAAAGTCTTGGCAATCATTGAGATGTTTTTTAGCAAAATTGAGACGAGCCTTAATGTTCTTTTTGCTTAAAAGTGGTTTGCGCCGTTTTTGCCCAGTCTCTTTCTTATGGTGGAGTCGTGAACACTGCCCATAATTGAGGCAAGTGAGGCCTGCAGTTCTTTAGATGTTGTCCTGGCCTTTTGTGGCCTCTCGGATGAGTTGTCTCTGCGCTCTTGGGGTAATTTTGGTCGGCCGGCCACTCCTGGGAAGGTTCACCACTGTTCCATGTTTTTGCCATTTGTGGATAATGGCTCTCACTGTGGTTCGCTGGAGTCCCAAAGCTTTAGAAATGGCTTTATAACCTTTACCAGACTGATAGATCTCAATTACTTTTGTTCTCATTTGTTCCTGAATTTCTTTGGATCTTGGCATGATGTCTAGCTTTTGAGGTGCTTTTGGTCTACTTCTCTGTGTCAGGTAGCTCCTATTTAAGTGATTTCTTGATTGAAACAGGTGTGGCAGTAATCAGGCCTGGGGGTGACTACAGAAATTGATATTGAAATTGAAAATTGAAATTGATAAACCACAGTTAAGTTATTTTTTAACAAGGGGGGCAATCACTTTTTCACACAGGGCCATGTAGATTTGGAGTTTTTTTTCTCCCTTAATAACGTAAACCTTCATTTAAAAACTGCATTTTGTGTTCAATTATGTTATCTTTGACTAATAGTTAACGGTTTTTGATGAGCAGAAACATTTAAGTGTGACAAACATGCAAAAGAATAAGAAATCAGGAAGGGGGCAAATAGTTTTTCACACCACTGTACATGCACATATCATCCTGCCATACAATTCCCCCTTTTCTATAAAATGAGGACGACTGACATTTTGGAATGTGACTATATGTCTATGTTAGAATGTATAGAGGTAACAAACTCACTCATATTCCCAGTTCATTTACTTCCAATAGAAGAAGATGTCATTACATTCCTTTTGAAGGGTTTTACATTCTCCTTGTGAGGTTGCCTCAGCTTTTCAGCATTATGATTTGTGTCTGTAGCAGCCATTGCGTATTCCCTATTGTAAATCTGCCTGTACGTCATGCCAAATTGCTCCTATTAGTCCGTGTAACTGTAATCACCCTATTGACGTACTTCTCTAGATAAACCACAATTTCTGGGGTTTCAGCTGCTTCCCTGAGATCATTTTTACCGTATCCATCCTCCTACAGCGATCAGGTTCTTATTGTGTCAGGTTTTTAAATGACATCTTCCCAAGTGTATTTATTTCCATTTGTTTACAGGCTGCGGCCAAAAAAAAACTGTAAACCTCATTTTGAAAAAGAACTTCCAGTTCTCCCATGTGAGAATTCTCATTGTCGGCTCTGCCTCATTTTATGTATGACTGGATATGTATTTGTGATTGAAATTATTTCCGTCTTCATTTGGAATGTACAAAGAACCTTTATTTCATCTTTTGTGGACTTAGCAAAGCTCAGCCTGGGTTCTGATGACCCGCAATCGTTATCTGATGAAGTCAGAATTGAACATGATTATTCAGTTCCTCTCAAGATGAGGCTGTTAAATTATTGAAATGATTAAGAGCAGCAGAAGAAGAAAAATACAGTGAGAAAAGTACAGAAGGTTAAGACTGGCTTAGGGAGTAGTTGATGGAAAATTCCCAGGCAGTAATACAGTCCTTATGGTGTACATACATGCCCAGATAAGCTTGGTTTCATATGATTATCAGTTCATGTATTGTGGCCCGCTGATCCCAAGTGATAGCCATGTACTATGGATATTGCCTGGTTTAGGGATTAGGCTTTAAAAATGTAATCTGCTGATGGGCCAAGTTGACCATGTTGAAGAGGAGCCACAACTCTTCTTTACTATTCCGCTGATTGAACAATAGATAGGTGACCGTACCATGAGTGGTCCCTCTCCATCCATTTAGCCTGTGGGCTCACCCACTGGGTTTTTAAAGCAGAAACCAGAATAATAGCTCATCAGATTCCCAACTACAGACCAGTTTTGCCCTTCTTTGAGCTGATCTGTGTAGGGCAGGGTTTTCTGGTCAGCTAAGGAAGAGCCAGGTTTATCCTATTTATATTTATACTCACTCAGGCCCTAACTGGAAAGTTATTCCCATTCATTCCTTGGTGGGGCTATTGATGCCCATTCTTCTTTCCTGGCCTGACATACATTGCTACAATGTGCTATAGCAGCTAAATCCATAAAGCTAGGCCTTACTTTTCCTTATTTACTTGAGCGCCGGCTGGTAGTTATTCTATCAGGTGGCTTCTCCAGTAGAATTTCTTCCCATGATGCACACACCTGTCAGATGGCCTTCTCCTTTTATATCCTTTTGAGGCTCTACCCATACTCACTAGCTCCATTTAGTGCTCACACAATATTATTATTACTAACATATATCTAGTTGAACTCTGCACTAGTCTCTCTGGTTGCTTATCTGATATCTCGGCCTGTTCTGAGGCTTAGGGCCCACGGAGCGGGTTAGTCACCCGCGATAGATCCCTGCTACTATGGGCGACTAACTTTTCTGAAATGCCTTTCCATCAGCAACGGAAGCAAAGCAAAGCGATGGGTAGGCCTTTCCACTGGTGACTCCTATTATTGCTGGTGGGAAGGCATTTCAGAGCGGTTAGTCATTCCCATTAGCAGAGATCTATCTCAGGCGACTATCTTGCTCCATGGCCCATCAGCCTAACAATGTTGCCATTTATCTGTGACCTATTTATAAGCTTAGGGTCACCTGACAAAATGTTTTGACCGCAAGGGGGTTGGGTGGTTGAATCTAAGAAGCCTCATATCATCTGATCTTGGGGTACAACAGACATAAACACTTGTGTAACTAGGGACCTATGGGCCTGGAGTAAATTTTGAAAGAACCTGCAGGTTGTTGTGCAGTCAACAATGCCTCTGATCTATACGAGCTGGCAACATGGCTCCTCATCCTTAAGTTTTCAGGTAGGCACGGTCTTATTCTGGGGTTATTAATCTGGCAACAGCTGAGTTTCCCATCAGCCTCGCTATAGAATCCCCAACTCTGAGCTCATTCACTGCCCTTTGTAGGCCAAGTCTGCTGAAATCTGACTCTTGGATTCTGGTTCCTTCTTCCTGCCATCGCTTACCCCAGTTTGGGCAAGGCGGCTGTTATAGGCAGAAGAGCTTACTCTCTGTTTGAATTGACAGACATGAGCCATACAGTACAGTAAATGGAAAGCACCAAAACCAAATGATATTTAACCACTGATTGAATCTGGTTTACAGAAAAGACACAGGCTGTTAATTGAAATAACTGACACAAGGACAACACAAGATGGAGAGGGTTATGAAGGGAATCTTACCAAATGCTTTATTTCATTAGAAAGCAGGAACATTCCAAGCAATATAAAGGGTCTGCAGAAATGTAACCAAGGTCAGACAGAATTCCCCATAGGAACCTGTTTATACCAAGGAAAGAAGCACAAAGACGTTGCTTGTGATGTGACTGAGCGCTTACTGGGGTACCAGCAAAGAAAAGCATTCCTTACAGCCGGATAGGGTCACATTCCTTATCTAGGGGGCTACAATGGCCAGTCTAATAGATACATTGATTAGCTCACTCAGCCCATTTTGCCAGCGAAGATGCTGAAGGCCAGGCATATAAGTAAAGAATGGTTGCTTGGGGACAATTGTTCATTTTCTATTCCCAAATATATCAAGGTTTCTGTTGAATTTGCTTTTCCCTGGTTGAGTGGAAGGGATCTGTACCCTCTTCATCTGTGGTTACAATGTTAGTAATCCACTCAGGGTTTTCCCCTCCTATGTAGAAGGCTAATTAGCACACACAGGGCATGTCCTCTGGCCCAAATTGTACCAAACGGATGATATTGTACAATAAAGCCCAGAGAACCCTTAATGTTGCAGGGTGCCAGGAAAATCCTATGGATGGATGGTATCATCTGAACTGCAGATTTTAGCCTTGTTCTAGAGGTGCGGAATCATTTATAAAACCTTACTATTACAATAACTACAATGTTTTCTTTCTTCTCTCTGTGATCATCCTTATTACTTGCCCTTAAATACTCCTTTTTTTCCCAGCTCTGCAGAAGATGCTTCTGTTACAGACAAATATTCTATATCACTGCAATAACAGAATCATAAACCACAGCGCTGTGACACTGCAGATAGAGGGCGCTCACGGGCCGCACAGTCTAGTGAGAGATGCCGGCTTGGAAAAAGGAAAACAAACACACCTGTTAATTCATAGCCTCATGTGATATTTTAATACAATTAATTTGACAAATATTTCTACTGGGGTAAAATAATTGTTGTTTTGATATGGTGGCTTAAATTTATCTCTGTAGCTGTAAGGCGTCAAGGGTTTGCTCCTGTTTGGAAAAAGAAGTAGAACATGTTCTTTTTCCCTGACAGCTCTGCAGTGGATCAAGAATTGCGGCAAGGAACACAAGGCAGGACACAGTGGGATAATAGCCTCTGGGAAGGGACTGGGGCTGTGGGATAGCAGGTATAGTAGGGAGAGATGGTGCCTATAGTAGCAGTGGGGGGATAATAGCCTCTGGGAAGGGACTGGGGCTGTGGGATAGCAGGTATAGTAGGGAGAGATGGTGCCTATAGTAGCAGTGGGATAATAGCCTCTGGGAAGGGACTGGGGCTGTGGGATAGCAGGTATAGTAGGGAGAGATGGTGCCTATAGTAGCAGTGGGGGATAATAGCCTCTGGGAAGGGACTGTGGCTGTGGGATAGCAGGTATAGTAGGGAGAGATGGTGCCTATAGTAGCAGTGGGGGATAATAGCCTCTGGGAAGGGACTGGGGGCTGTGGGATAGCAGGTATAGCAGGGAGAGATGGTGCCTATAGTAGCAGTGGGGGATAATAGCCTCTGGGAAGGGACTGTGGCTGTGGGATAGCAGGTATAGTAGGGAGAGATGGTGCCTATAGTAGCAGTGGGGGATAATAGCCTCTGGGAAGGGACTGTGGCTGTGGGATAGCAGGTATAGTAGGGAGAGATGGTGCCTATAGTAGCAGTGGGGGATAATAGCCTCTGGGAAGGGACTGGGGCTGTGGGATAGCAGGTATAGCAGGGAGAGATGGTGCCTATAGTAGCAGTGGGATAATAGCCTCTGGGAAGGGACTGGGGCTGTGGGATAGCAGGTATAGTAGGGAGAGATGGTGCCTATAGTAGCAGTGGGGGGATAATAGCCTCTGGGAAGGGACTGGGGCTGTGGGATAGCAGGTATTGTAGGGAGAGATGGTGCCTATAGTAGCAGTGGGGGGATAATAGCCTCTGGGAAGGGACTGGGGCTGTGGGATAGCAGGTATAGTAGAGAGAGATGGTGCCTATAGTAGCAGTGGGGGGATAATAGCTTCTGGGAAGGGACTGGGGCTGTGGGATAGCAGGTATAGTAGGGAGAGATGGTGCCTATAGTAGCAGTGGGGGGATAATAGCCTCTGGGAAGGGACTGTGGCTGTGGGATAGCAGGTATAGTAGGGAGAGATGGTGCCTATAGTAGCAGTGGGATAATAGCCTCTGGGAAGGGACTGTGGCTGTGGGATAGCAGGTATAGTAGGGAGAGATGGTGCCTATAGTAGCAGTGGGGGGATAATAGCCTCTGGGAAGGGACTGGGGCTGTGGGATAGCAGGTATAGTAGGGAGAGATAGTGCCTATAGTAGCAGTGGGGGGATAATAGCCTCTGGGAAGGGACTGGGGCTGTGGGATAGCAGGTATAGTAGGGAGAGATGGTGCCTATAGTAGCAGTGGGGGGATAATAGCCTCTGGGAAGGGACTGGGGCTGTGGGATAGCAGGTATAGTAGGGAGAGATGGTGCCTATAGTAGCAGTGGGGGGATAATAGCCTCTGGGAAGGGACTGTGGCTGTGGGATAGCAGGTATAGTAGGGAGAGATGGTGCCTATAGTAGCAGTGGGATAATAGCCTCTGGGAAGGGACTGGGGCTGTGGGATAGCAGGTATAGTAGGGAGAGATGGTGCCTATAGTAGCAGTGGGATAATAGCCTCTGGGAAGGGACTGGGGCTGTGGGATAGCAGGTATAGTAGGGAGAGATGGTGCTATAGTAGCAGTGGGGGATAATAGCCTCTGGGAAGGGACTGGGGCTGTGGGATAGCAGGTATAGTAGGGAGAGATGGTGCCTATAGTAGCAGTGGGGGGATAATAGCCTCTGGGAAGGGACTGGGGCTGTGGGATAGCAGGTATAGTAGGGAGAGATGGTGCCTATAGTAGCAGTGGGGGGATAATAGCCTCTGGGAAGGGACTGGGGCTGTGGGATAGCAGGTATAGTAGGGAGAGATGGTGCCTATAGTAGCAGTGGGATAATAGCCTCTGGGAAGGGACTGTGGCTGTGGGATAGCAGGTATAGTAGGGAGAGATGGTGCCTATAGTAGCAGTGGGGGGATAATAGCCTCTGGGAAGGGACTGGGGCTGTGGGATAGCAGGTATAGTAGGGAGAGATGGTGCCTATAGTAACAGTGGGGGGATAATAGCCTCTGGGAAGGGACTGGGGCTGTGGGATAGCAGGTATAGTAGGGAGAGATGGTGCCTATAGTAGCAGTGGGGGGATAATAGCCTCTGGGAAGGGACTGGGGCTGTGGGATAGCAGGTATAGTAGGGAGAGATGGTGCCTATAGTAGCAGTGGGGGATAATAGCCTCTGGGAAGGGACTGGGGCTGTGGGATAGCAGGTATAGTAGGGAGAGATGGTGCCTATAGTAGCAGTGGGGGGATAATAGCCTCTGGGAAGGGACTGGGGCTGTGGGATAGCAGGTATAGTAGGTATAATAGGTGCCTATAGTAGCAATGGGTCCCTAAACATGGCCTCATCCTTTCTCACTGTAGCTACTTGATGGTTTGGTCAAAGCAATTAGAATGAAAGGCCAGACACACACAGTCTATGTAATATGAGATGTTGATTGTCTAAATTCATGCTCTTCTGTCTCTCTCTAAGCAGCCCATTTTCTGCCTCTCTGTAACCCAATTAAGCTCTCAGGTTGGAGAGATATTATTTAACCCCCACCCCTCGCTATTGCAGACTTCTCTGAATGAGCGCCCTACAGTATCTCAGCTTAAAGGCACAGTTGTTTACCTTTAAGCTTTTAATAAGGTAAACACAGAACTGGCACCAGCAGGTAAAGGGTGGGGCTCTAAAAAGTTTTTGCTGTGGGGTCCAGTTACTACTGAATATGAGGATGGCCACCTTGCTAATATCTGAGTCCTTCTCCTTCTAAATGCTACCTGGTTGCTAGTGTGACTGACCTTAGCAACCAAGCAATAATTAAAAAAATCAAGATAAATAGGGCTTGGATAGAAGAATTAGTAACAAGTACTAATATCAGTGTAATTCTCATTTTAAAGTCAGTTTCCTTACTGTTTGCCATAGCAGATCATTTACTAAGTTGCTTATATCTATCTGCAAGGTAATAAGTGCTAATTTAAAGGCAAAGTCTGCCTGCTAGCTGCACCACTGGTTAATATTAAGACGTCTAACATAATTTGCCCTCTCTGCACTACCCTAAGGCTACAAGCAGTCTCTCAGAGCTGTCTCTTGGAAGCATCTCCGGCAGCAGCTTGTTCCTGTCTCTTTGTACCTCAGTGCCCCCAAGCAAACTCTTGTTAGCCCCTGTTCATCTGTGGGCTCTGTATGGCGGAATCTCAGTATAGGACAAGTGCTCCCTCTCTAAGCCAGGTGCTCACTGCGGGCAGTCTTACATCTGACATCGACTAGCACTCTCTCAGCCTTGAGCGTCTCTCTGAATACTAATCTGGATTTGCATTCGGCTCTGTGAATCAGCCTTTCTTTCCTACTCTCACAGAATACCAATCTGACCGGCCTTTGCTTTGTGCTACTGTCACTTACATGCTCCCTCTACCTTCCTCGGCCCTTACCCTTTCCTTCATTTTTATAAATCATTCCATGATTCTCCCACTTTCTTTATTCACAGGTCACTGTCATTCATCTAGAGTTTCATTCATTAAAGGGCACCAATCATCAAAAAATGGGTTCCCCCAGTGGGGGTGTGTTTTAACAGAGCCCAGGGAAACCAATAGTATTTCCAAAAAAAGCCCCTTGTATGTGGTACCAGGGCTGCCTTCAGAAATCATGGGGCCCCCCTCCCATGCCCCTCCCCCAGAGCAACTCCCCCAATGGCTCCTCCCATCAGTACAAAGGGAACACAGACATTGGTAGCCAGCAGTGTCCCCCTAATACATTGGTAGCCAGCAGTGTCCCCCTAATACATTGGTAGCCAGCAGTGCCCCCAAATAGAATAGTAGCCACCCCAGCAGTGCCCCCCTAATACATTGGTAGCCAGCAGGGGCCTCCTAATACATTGGTAGCCAGCTGTCCCTCCCCTAGTACATTGAAAGCCAGCAGGGGCCCCCTAGTACATTGGCAGCCAACAGTCCCCCCCTAGTACATTGATAGCCAGCAGGGGCCCCCTAATATATTGGTAGCCAGCAGGGTCCCCCTTGTACATTGATAGCCAGTCCAGCAGTGCCCCCCTAGTACATTGATAGCCAGCAGGGTCCCCCTAGTACATTGATAGCCAGCAGGGGCCCCCTAATACATTGGTAGCCAGCACTGCCCCCCTAGTGCATTGGTAGCCAGCAGTGCCCCCCTAGTACATTGGTAGCCAGCAGTGCCCCCCTAATACATTGGTAGCCAGCAGTGCCCCCCTAGTACAATGGTAGCCAGCCCAGCAGTTCCCTCCCCCTAATACATTGGTAGCCAGCAGTGCCCCCCTAATACATTGGTAGCCAGCCCAGCAGTGCCCACCTAATACATTGGTAGCCAGCAGTGCCCCTCTAATACATTGGTAGCCAGCAGTGCCCCCCTAGTACAATGGTAGCCAGCAGTGCCCCCCTAGTACATTGGTAGCCAGCAGTGCCCCCTAATACATTGGTAGCCAGCAGTGCCCCCTTAGTACAATGATAGCCAGCCCAGCAGTTCCCCCCCCTAATACATTGGTAGCCAGCCCAGCAGTGCCCCCCTAATACATTGGTAGCCAGCCCAGCAGTGCCCCCCTAATACATTGGTAGCCAGCCCAGCAGTGCCCCCCTAATACATTGGTGCCAGCAGTGCCCCCCTGATACATTAGTAGCCAGCAGTGCCCCCCTAGTACAATGGTAGCCAGCAGTGCCCCCCTAGTACATTGGTAGCCAGCCCAGCCGTGGTACCTGCAGTGAGAGGGAATTCCTAATGCAGGCAGCCATGTTGGGGTGCCCCAGCTCTCACTATGAGTATGCATGTCAATTAAGATCAGGGGGCGCATCCACTGCCGCTACTGGGATTTCCCTCCCCAGGGGGCTGGCATAACACTGGCTACAAACAGTTTTTGGACAAAATATTAGCGTCCCCCCCTGGGAGTGTGGGCTTTTCTCACTGGGGCATCTGGTGGGTGGAAACAATGTTTTAATTGATTGGTTCTCTTTAATTCCTGAATGCATTATGTATAAATTATGTACAAAGTTACTTTCACCCCAATAATCCACCTCTATAACTTTGCCCTACCCTCCATTTCCTCAATCCATCTCTTTACATCATGGCCACACCCACTCCTGGCCCAGCCCTAATGTTACTTCCTCATCCCATTTCCTTCCTAGCCAGTATAACCAAAGGCTCCACCCCTAGGTGAAGGATATGGTTGGGATGTACCGGGGGGCAGTCAGTGATATAAGGAAGCAGTGTAATGGCATAGGGGGGTTATTGGGTGGAGATTGGATCAGAGCAGGGCCCAGCAGAGTAGGGGTTTAATGCTAAAATGGAAGCAGGGATTGGAGAAGATCATCGCTCAGGTGAGAGGGCCGGGGCAGAACACAAGGGAATGACACTGTTATGTGGTACTGTTGGTAAATTTATTACACATACCCCAGCCTTTCATAGTGTTTTACCAACAAGGCCAGTGAATAGCAGCCAGGTATAGGGGCAAACAGTGTGTGGGGCAGTGATGCAAGGGGGCAGATGGTGGGAAATGGATAACTCATTGGAAAGAAGTCTAGCAGATTGGTGGAAAGCTATGATGGGAACAGGGATTGGGGCTGATCAGGGGTAGAACTGGGCAGGGGTGGAAACATGGGGTGTTACATATTTAGTGGAAAGTATATTGCTGGCAAATATGTAGGACAGTCCCCAGCCTTACCAACAACCCTCCAATGTCACCTTAGGGTGCAAAATGGAATTCTGGGAAAAATATCACATTTTGGGTCAGATTCAAGTAATTAAAAAAACATTATTTTCAGGTTTATCATGTGAAAACATTTAATTACCGGAGAGAAAAAACCTTTATCCTACGTCAGTTCCAGTTTTTCCTATAGGCTATAGAGAGGACTATAGAGACGTTATTCATATTGACTTACTTAACCCTTTGTATCAAAGTTTCTATTTTATAGAAGGAGGAGACAGCCCTAAGCAGAAAACACCATCAGTCCGGATAAATCATTTTTAATTCTTCTGCAGAGACTTTTGTGGAAAACTTCGATTTTTGCTTGATTTGAGATTGAAATGGAAGGAGGAGGGACTTATTTATTTTATTTACATTATCAATATGGCGGTTATTTGTGCTAAGGCTTGCGGTGAATTGACACATGAACCCGAGGACCAATCAGGTCACTTGCTTTCCCTGAGCCACCAAAACAGTATCAACGACATTGTCTTTATCCCGCCAACTCACACAGTTTATCTTCTAGGGATTATCTACAGGGGCTCCTCTTCCTCCTCATACTTATCTCTCTGTCATTTTCCTTCTATATCTTCCTGACTGTAATGTCTTCTCTTTATTATACTGGATAATTCTCCCAATCCCTCACCCTCAGAATAACTGCCCTAATTTACCAGCCCCTCACATATCTCTCCTATACATCACGTTCTCATTATATCTGTCTTTCTCTCCTGTCTGTGCATTCCACTCCAGCCTATTCTCCCTGTCACTGGCATCTCTCTCATCTTTCTATTCTCTTCCCTCCCTATATTCATTCTGTCATTTCTCTTTTTTTTCCGTTTCTTTTCTAAGAGCTTTCTCAGAATAAAGAGCACCGTTCTTTTTAATGTCTTCCTATTTCCCTCCTCCCTCCATCTCCCCCCTCCTTTCCGGCAACTCTACAGCCAAGCATATTACACATATATAGAGATATACTGGTCCTAGCAAGGACCAGGCACTTATCTTCCATTCTCTTGCTGGGCATATATCTCTATGGACTTTGCCGGCTGCTCTCCCTCTCTTGTTTCCTTAACTCATCTTCACAGCAGGCATTAACCACTCCAAGCTTATTAAATGAGAACATCTCCCCTAAACGCACTGACACCCTCAAAGGAATTAGGATCTAAAGAACTTTCATCGACAAAAAGAATGTTGTAAAGATTAGCGCTGGAGAAATGCCTGATCTGTGGTGCTTATTCCTGCAGATACAAGACCCAAACTGCTGTATTTCACTGCAGCACCCAACTCCTACAGGTATGTAATGTGTTAACCCTCTCTCCTCTTCATCGTATGTCCCATAGACGTTTTGATCCTGCTGCCAGATCACCATTGGCTTCTTTAAAGGGGAACAAAAATGCTAATTTAAGGGTGGGGGCAGTGCCTGGAAATAAGCAATAAAGAAGGAGGGGGTAGGATCCTTGCTATTAATATAAAAACAATGTTTTCCGCTCTAATAGACATTTCTTCAAGGAATGGACATTGCTGATTGAGCCCGAAGAGCATCAGACCTCCTGATCATAGAAAAGTTTCTGCAGGGGAAAGAGAATATCATTACTATGGAGCTGGAGAAAGATGTGCAACCTTTGCCTCCACGCTATCGATTTCGGGACTTGTTGATGGGTGACTGGCAACAGGATGACAGGTAAGGGTGTCAGTGAGGGGGGCAGTACTTCTTGCTGATAAAAAAAGCGTTAAAAGAACCTTTACAGTATCTTTCACCAACCTAAATACTAGTCGGCTTTCTCTCTTGATTGACATGTTCACTTTATATTTACTTAGCCACGTGTTGCATAAGGGTTATATTACGTAATACCCTATGCTGGAGACAGTAGGATTCTGCACGAGATATGAGATTCTATTATTTGTCATTTAATAATTGTTCCAGCGCTCTAAACTATTATTTGGTTGCTGAGGTCCCACTTATCCTAGCAACAGAATGACAGGCTGCAAGATGGATTGGAGAGGGACTGAATAAATAGATGCATAATGGCAAAAAAAAAAATCGTATCAATAAATAATCTGCTTTCTGCAAGCAGACGGCATTTTATATCTCAGGCTGGAGACAGGCAGAATACTAAGGCAAATAGTTCAGAAATCCCAGCACAATAAAACTGGAGACCATTTGTTATAATGTCAGAATATCAGCATTTATTTTTATTTACTTATATGGCAACAACATATTCTGCAGAGATATACACAGACTGTTCTTCATTCACATCAGCTCCTGCACCAGTGGAGCTTACAATCTAATGTCTCCATCACAAACAATGTGGTCTATTTAATCAGGAGCCAGTTATACTACATGCATGTTTTCAAAATATGTGAAACCCTCACAGGCATGGAGAGAACATACAAATGCCTTGCAGACAGTGCCCTGGCTGGTATTGAACCTAGGACCCTAGCACTGCGAGACTACCCACTACTCCTCCATACTGCCCATCATAGCTTTAAATGAAACCACTAGTATTTGGCCATCACTGCCTCAAAACTAGTGTATGGGCACCCCCAATGGGCCTCCACGACCAACATCTGGTCTAAAATTGGGCAGATCTGGATCAGACAGGTTTGACTTTTCCATCAGATCAGGGACCACATTGTTGATAGGGTCCCCAATCCAATGGTGTCTATGCCCGCCCTTATAATTTGATCGCTAGGCCCTAGGGCCAAACAATTGAATTAGCCCAATAGCCCACCCATAGGTACGGAGAAGTTCCGCTTGCTCGGCCAAACGAGCGGATCATACAGTGTATGGCCACCTTTAGACTTTCAGATCAAGTCCACTTTAAATAAGGGTGATATGCCCCACCCCAGAGGGGGGGCGCCTGTATAACTGTAAAAGAAAGGGGCCGTATAAATGCGCAGATATTACTGGGATCCCTCCCCAGAGGGGGGCGCCGCGTATAACTGTAATAGAAAGGGGCCGTATAAATGCGCAGATATTACTGGGATCCCTCCCCAGAGGGGCGGCGCCTGTATAACTGTAATAGAAAGGGGCCGTATAAATGCGCAGATATTACTGGGATCCCTCCCCAGAGGGGCGCCGCCGTGTATAACTGTAATAGAAAGGGGCCGTATAAATGCGCAGATATTACTGGGATCCCTCCCCAGAGGGGCGGCGCCGCGTATAACTGTAATAGAAAGGGGCCGTATAAATGCGCAGATATTACTGGGAGCCCTCCCCAGAGGGGCGCCGCCGCGTATAACTGTAATAGAAAGGGGCCGTATAAATGCGCTGATATTACTGGGATCCCTCCCCAGAGGGGCGGCGCCGCGTATAACTGTAATAGAAAGGGGCCGTATAAATGCGCAGATATTACTGGGATCCCTCCCCAGAGGGGCGGCGCCTGTATAACTGTAATAGAAAGGGGCCGTATAAATGCGCAGATATTACTGGGATCCCTCCCCAGAGGGGCGGCGCCGTGTATAACTGTAATAGAAAGGGGCCGTATAAATGCGCAGATATTACCGGGATCCCTCCCCAGAGGGGCGGCGCCGTGTATAACTGTAATAGAAAGGGGCCGTATAAATGCGCAGATATTACTGGGATCCCTCCCCAGAGGGGCGGCGCCGTGTATAACTGTAATAGAAAGGGGCCGTATAAATGCGCAGATATTACTGGGATCCCTCCCCAGAGGGGCGGCGCCGCGTATAACTGTAATAGAAAGGGGCCGTATAAAATGCGCAGATATTACTGGGATCCCTCCCCAGAGGGGCGGCGCCGCGTATAACTGTAATAGAAAGGGGCCGTATAAATGCGCAGATATTACTGGGATCCCTCCCCAGAGGGGCGCCGCCGTGTATAACTGTAATAGAAAGGGGCCGTATAAAATGCGCAGATATTACTGGGATCCCTCCCCAGAGGGGGCGCCGCCGTGTATAACTGTAATAGAAAGGGGCCGTATAAATGCGCAGATATTACTGGGATCCCTCCCCAGAGGGGAGCGCCTGTATAACTGTAATAGAAAGGGGCCGTATAAATGCGCAGATATTACTGGGATCCCTCCCCAGAGGGGCGGCGCCGTGTATAACTGTAATAGAAAAGGGCCGTATAAATGCGCAGATATTACCGGGATCCCTCCCCAGAGGGGCGGCGCCGTGTATAACTGTAATAGAAAGGGGCCGTATAAATGCGCAGATATTACTGGATCCCTCCCCAGAGGGGCGGCGCCGTGTATAACTGTAATAGAAAGGGGCCGTATAAATGCGCAGATATTACTGGGATCCCTCCCCAGAGGGGCGGCGCCGCGTATAACTGTAATAGAAAGGGGCCGTATAAATGCGCAGATATTACTGGGATCCCTCCCCAGAGGGGCGGCGCCGCGTATAACTGTAATAGAAAGGGGCCGTATAAATGCGCAGATATTACTGGGATCCCTCCCCAGAGGGGCGCCGCCGTGTATAACTGTAATAGAAAGGGGCCGTATAAATGCGCAGATATTACTGGGATCCCTCCCCAGAGGGGCGCCGCCGTGTATAACTGTAATAGAAAGGGGCCGTATAAATGCGCAGATATTACTGGGATCCCTCCCCAGAGGGGCGGCGCCTGTATAACTGTAATAGAAAGGGGCCGTATAAATGCGCAGATATTACCGGGATCCCTCCCCAGAGGGGCGGCGCCTTTATAACTGTAATAGAAAGGGGCCGTATAAATGCGCAGATATTACTGGGATCCCTCCCCAGAGGGGCGGAGCCGCGTATAACTGTAATAGAAAGGGGCCGTATAAATGGGCAGATATTACTGGGATCCCTCCCCAGAGGGGCGGCGCCGTGTATAACTGTAATAGAAAGGGGCCGTATAAATGCGCAGATATTACTGGGATCCCTCCCCAGAGGGGCGGCGCCGCGTATAACTGTAATAGAAAGGGGCCGTATAAATGCGCAGATATTACTTGGATCCCTCCCCAGAGGGGCGGCGCCGTGTATAACTGTAATAGAAAGGGGCCGTATAAATGCGCAGATATTACTGGGATCCCTCCCCAGAGGGGCGCCGCCGTGTATAACTGTAATAGAAAGGGGCCGTATAAATGCGCAGATATTACTGGGATCCCTCCCCAGAGGGGCGGCGCCGTGTATAACTGTAATAGAAAGGGGCCGTATAAATGCGCAGATATTACTGGGATCCCTCCCCAGAGGGGCGCCGCCGCGTATAACTGTAATAGAAAGGGGCCGTATAAATGCGCAGATATTACTGGGATCCCTCCCCAGAGGGGCGGCGCCGCGTATAACTGTAATAGAAAGGGGCCGTATAAATGCTCAGAAATTACTGGGATCCCTCCCCAGAGGGGCGGCGCCGCGTATAACTGTAATAGAAAGGGGCCGTATAAATGCGCAGATATTACTGGGATCCTCCCCCAGAGGGGCGGCGCCGCGTATAACTGTAATAGAAAGGGGGCGTATAAATGCGCAGATATTACCGGAATCCCTCTACAGAGGGGCGGCGCCGCGTATAACTGTAATAGAAAGGATTTATACAAATGCACTAATGTTAATGGATTTTCCCACCATAGGGGGCTGCACTATTTGGGTATAACTGTAATAAAAACAAATAAAATGTTAACATTGTATATGACATTGTATATTGTTAAATTCACAGATATCGCTGTAAACTGCCCCTGTATGTGACTGTGTGGGTAAATATAAATGCAGATACTGACGGAAAGATTTCAGGCCTAGGAGTTAATGCATGGATAGCCCTAACGTATTTGTGAATATGACTAAATGGTTTTATATTTCTGATCTGTAATTGAAAGCCTGCAGATTATATGTAGACAAATAACGAGCAATATCCTCTTTATAATCCCTGGGCAAACTCCGGATGTTGACAGGCTGCAGCTGGTGTGACCTGCCATGCACGAAGCTAGTTAGCTTAATACCAGTTGGGTGCGCTAATGGGAGGAGAGCTTGTTATCTGCGGGTCTGTGTCCTGGAAAGTGTGATTGTCTTACACAAACTGAAGCAATTAATGAGGCCATTTTCTAATTGGAGAGATGGACCTTCTAATTTCTATTAGATGGGTATAAAAAAAAGGCTTCTAATCAGGCCCAGATCTAATCTTGGGGTGTCATGCTACCCGCGTTTTGCATCTCCTGGGGACTGGAATTTCCCACTTGCCCAATCACCAGTGGGGTGACCCCACTCTATGGGTGCATGATTTTTATATCTGCCTCTGCTTCTAATGGAGGATAACTGTTCCCCAACAGGGGAATACCACCCCAATAACCTCTGTGTCTGCTTGCTGGGTCCAAGAAAATCCTGCCCAACGTATAGCTGATCCATAAAAAGCAGGAAAAAGTTCTCCAAGTTGGATGGTTCTTTCTTAACTCCAATTGTCAATATGACCAGTCCCAGGATCTACTTGGTACTAAAGGGTAGATGTATCGAAAATCAATATTATTTCTTAGTATTCAAGGCATGCTAATGTGATCTATTAAGGATCTACTGTTGAATAAAGCATCAGAGAGTTTATTGGTTCCAGTGTCAGGCTAGTCCATTGGGATACCAGGAAAAACCCTGGTGGGCCCAGTCCTTTTGGGGTATTCCAGGGTCGGACTGGGTGGTGCAGGGCCCACCGTGTCCCCTGCTTCGTCCCTCGACGCGCCCCCTAACCCCCCACAGGGGCCCCCTCCCGACTTCCTCCCCTGAGCGCACATATGTGAAACGCATCAGGGGAGAACACCGGCAGCTGGGGGAGCGGCAACAGGCATTGGGTCTGGGCCACCAGGGCCCACTAGGTTTTTTTCCGGTGTTCTGGTGGCCCAGTCCAACCCTGGGCTATTCTGGCCCAAACACCCCTGACTCAACCCAATAGTCGCAGTGTCTGAAGCTGATGACGTCAGCCATTGGTGGGCTGGGTACTCCTATCGAACTGGGCCCGAGTTAGGAGAGGGTGGGGTTAGGTGTGCATATATACTTACATGTGGGTGGCCACTTGTTTGGCCAGTGGTGGCAGTTCTGGTGGGCCCTGGGTACCCAGTCGTACGCTTATTGTATTGGCCTCTTATATATTTATACACAGACATCAAGGCTAATTTAGTCCAAAGTGTAATTTAGGGCTGCAAATTACAATGTTTTTCTTTTTACAAATAATGCAGCTTTTTCTTTCAAAAAATTCTACTGACATAGGCTGCAGCCTAATAAAAAACACATTCTACTATAACAATATAGCTTTTTATGTTATACCCCAATCTATGGGGGTGAAGAGAGCAACTGCGGAAAGAAAAATTCTTTACAATTACAGGTATGGCATCCCTTATCCGTAAACCCGTTATCCAGAAATTTCCGAATTACAGAAAGGCCATCTCCCATAGACTCCATTATAAGCACATTTTTAAAAATGATTTCATTTTTCTCTGTAATTATAAAACAGTACCTGTACTTGATCCCAACTAAGATATAATTACCCCTTATTGGGGGCAGAACAGCCCTATTGGGTTTATTTCATGGTTAAATGATTCCCTTTTCTCTGTAATAATAAAACAGTACCTGTACTTGATCCCAACTAAGATATAATTACCCCTTATTGGGGGCAGAACAGCCCTATTGGGTTTATTTAATGGTTAAATGATTCCCTTTTCTCTGTAATAATAAAACAGTACCTGTACTTGATCCCAACTAAGATATAATTACCCCTTATTGGGGGCAGAACAGCCCTATTGGGTTTATTTAATGGTTAAATGATTCCCTTTTCTCTGTAATAATAAAACAGTACCTGTACTTGATCCCAACTAAGATATAATTACCCCTTATTGGGGCAGAACAGCCCTATTGGGTTTATTTAATGGTTAAATGATTCCCTTTTCTCTGTAATAATAAAACAGTACCTGTACTTGATCCCAACTAAGATATAATTACCCCTTATTGGGGCAGAACAATCCTATTGGGTTTATTTAATGGTTAAATGATTCCCTTTTCTCTGTAATAATAAAACAGTACCTGTACTTGATCCCAACTAAGATATAATTACCCCTTATTGGGGCAGAACAATCCTATTGGGTTTATTTAATGGTTAAATGATTCCCTTTTCTCTGTAATAATAAAACAGTACCTGTACTTGATCCCAACTAAGATATAATTACCCCTTATTGGAGGCAGAACAGCCCTATTGGGTTTATTTAATGGTTAAATGATTCCCTTTTCTCTGTAATAATAAAACAGTACCTGTACTTGATCCCAACTAAGATATAATTAATCATTATTGGGGGCAAAACAAGCCTATTGGGTTTCTTCAATATTTGAATGATATTTAGCAGACTTAAGTTATGGAGAGATCCCTTATCAGGAAAACCCCAGGTTCCGAGCATTCTGGATAATAGGTCCCATACCTGTTCTAAAAAGGTTATACTGGGTATTTTTTGGTTGCCAGGATAGGGGTGTTGCATTGTAGCCGCGTTGCTGCATTTAATCACGTCCTTTTTAAAAACAAAAAAGAAAAAAACCCATAGTATAAGTCACAGAATAGTCAAGAATTGAAGTGTTCTCTGGAATATATGGGGTTTCTATGGTTGCTGAGTCCCCCCCAGCATGGCTAAAGCCATATGAAGAGCCACCAATCCAATGTACTACATGCCAGCGTTTAAACCTTAATGGTTTTATTCAAATGGAAATAAGTGCCTCCAAACAAGTGTTTTTGTGTAAAAAGGGTAATTATGTGATAACATCATCACTTTGTAATTAGTTAAGGAACCCCCTAGTGCTTCTCCAACTTCTAATGATCGATAATATCTTCCAGTAGCAGTTAATTGCTAAGAAAGTCTCCTGTGTGCCAGCAAAAAGCCAGAGACAGCCTTCTTCTTCTCTGCTAATAATTGATGAACCCTCTTTTGGCATCCTTAGCTTCTGAGTCAGTTCCTAGATCAGCGGGAGACAGCCACCTCATCGTTATTAGATCTTCATGCTCATAAAGTTATTATCGCACCAACTTTATTCCCTACGTTAAGTTTTCAGCACTTTCTTTGCTCCTGTTAGAGATGAGTGGGTGCTGGTTTGAGACAGGAGATGTGCCAGGACAAGGCACCATGGCTGATCCCCTAGAAGGCTCAGTGGGACTGGTCGGTCTCCAGGCTTTCGACTGCTCTCGCAACTGGCTGGAACTTTACACTAAAATGGTCAACAAGAGACTTGTCTACAGAAAGTAATGCTGTAGGGCTAGAAACTGTGGAGAGTTCTTGACAGCAATGCTACTGCCATAAGTAGCCTGCCAAGTGCCTTTGCTGGTAGTAACTGCTAGACCACAGCTACTAAATAGTCCCATAGTCCAATAAATAGTGACTGTCTGTGGCATCTTATACCCCTCAGAATCCACAGATTGCCAGTACGCCTCTACTAGTGGCACTTCTTATTGCTCTCATTTTGGTTTCCCAATTACCCCAACATTAATGGGAAAAGTATTTCTCAATACAGAATGTCCTTAATAAGGCTGTTAAATCACCTAGACCCCTATCTAGCAACAATGGATGCTATTAGCCAGCCAAGCATTGAGGTTACCGATTCCCCCATTATTTTAACCCCACGACCCATGCTCACCATTAGAAACATACTTGGCAGTCGAGGTTATTAGGGCCATTTCCCAGCTCTCCTCACTTTCCACAGTCCCAGGAATGGCCGGGCCCTGTATACAACTACATTCTCTACCTTTCTGTTGTGTGTCTGAACCTTCCCTAGAAGGGATACCAGTATTCCTGACACCATTAACCTTTCATCTAAAGTTCAGGGACAGAGGGATTTAACATTCCTTGACCTTTAGTACTGGATGGAGTACAAGCCTTTGCCTGTCTATCAACTGGTGAGACTCCATTAACATTGAAAGGGCTGCCTGGAGATCCCTTAGAGAGTGTTCCTCTAGGACAAGACGGCATATTAAGTAGGAGAGTGTTGTATCGATGGCAGTGCTCTCCTCCCTGCCTGTATCCCCCCTTCTGGCTAGGTTTTACTGCTGGAGTCAGTGCGCTTGACCTCTTGTTCCTTCCCTCACGTGCCTATGATTACCTCTTATCAGAGGAAAGAGCACAAATCAATATTAACTCCTGCTACCAGCTAGATAATACAGAGCCTGGGAGATCTGCCAGTAGGGTTTCCATGGAAATCTCAGGTTTAGAACCCCCCCAAAAAATCCTCAATCCTCCTCATTCTGTGTGTATCGGGCAAGTGGCAGAGGCAACCTGTTCTCCTGGGGGCCCGTAGCTTATATTAAATAGAGAACAATTTAGAGAGAAATTAGTGAAGGGTTTTCTCATTTTCCAGACACAGTGGGTTCCTATAACGTGATATATGAATTATGGGCCTTATTACACCCAAGAGGGGTATAAATATGGTTGACTCCTGAAAATCCAGTTTTGACAGCGTTGTATAAATGATTATTATTGTTGATAATGATAATAAATGAACATTCTACATCTATGCTTATAACATAAGCCGACTTACAGGGTGTTAATGTTTCCCCACAGTATCAGTCTGGGATGCCAGTGACCCAGCAGAAAACCTTGGGCCCACTTTCCAAATTCCCCCTCCCCTTGCTCAGTCTATTCATTCTTCCAGTATCTTTTCTTTATATAGTTTTATCTGTCCCTTCATCCAGTTCTTCTTTCGTTCCCAAACAGAAATGGACAATGACCCGCCGGACCTGCGGGTTGGGCAGGTTTGGGCCGACCTTGCAACATCAACTGTGGGTTCTGGGAGAGTTCGGACTGACCTTGCCACATCAACTGTGGGTTTCCGGGCGGGTTCAGACCGACCTTGCCACATCAACTGTGGATTCCGGGCGGGTTCGGACCGACCTTGCCACATCAACTGTGGGTTCTGGGCGGGTTCGGACAGACCTTACCACATCAACTGTGGGTTCTGGGCGGGTTCGGACCGACCTTGCCACATCAACTGTGGGTTCTGGGCAGGTTTGGACCAACCTTGCCACATCAACTGTGGGTTCCAGGTGGGTTCAGACTGACGTTGCCACATCAACTGTGGGTTCTGGGCGGGTTCGGACCGACCTTGCCACATCAACTGTGGGTTCTGGGCGGGTTCGGACCGACCTTGCCACATCAACTGTGGGTTCTGGGCGGGTTCGGACCGACCTTGCCACATCAACTGTGGGTTCTGGGCAGGTTGGACTGACCTTGCCACATCAACTGTGGGTTCTGGGCGGGTTCGGACCGACCTTGCCACATCAACTGTGGGTTCTGGGCAGGTTGGACTGACCTTGCCACATCAACTGTGGGTTCTGGGCAGGTTTGGACCAACCTTGCCACATCAACTGTGGGTTCCAGGTGGGTTCAGACTGACGTTGCCACATCAACTGTGGGTTCTGGGCGGGTTCGGACCGACCTTGCCACATCAACTGTGGGTTCTGGGCGGTTCGGACCAACCTTGCCACATCAACTGTGGGTTCTGGGCAGGTTAGACTGACCTTGCCACATCAACTGTGGGTTCTGGGCGGGTTCGGGCAGACCTTGCCACATCAACTGTGGGTTCTGGGCGGTTCGGACCAACCTTGCCACATCAACTGTGGGTTCCAGGCGGGTTCAGACCGACCTTGCCACATCAACTGTGGATTCCGGGCGGGTTCGGACCGACCTTGCCACATCAACTGTGGGTTCCGGGCGGGTTCAGACCGACCTTGCCACATCAACTGTGGGTTCCAGACAGGTTCAGGTTGAGCACTTTCACTCACCCTCCCCACCCGCAACCTTACACTGCCGGCTTCCTCTTCTGGCTCTATAATTTATAGGCGTGCCCGGCATGCCCCACCCCTTTTGTGACATCATTGCAGGGCGGTGCAGGCGCGGGTCTATAAAGAGAAGGATGAAGCCGGGTCGGGTAGGGTTCCGGTTGGGAGGGTGCGGGTTTAGTATTTCTCGACCCGTACATCACTATAGGCCAGCGACTGGGGCACTATGTGCAAGGAGGGCGTATATACTTCCCGTGTACTCATGGGTCCCCTCCCACACCCCAAATACAGGCAGGTTAATTAACTCCTAAAAAAAACTATTTACATTTACAAACCATAAAACCAGTGAGAATGAGAAAAGAATGGATATTGGGAAGTTGCTTAGAATTACATTTTCTTTAATTATCCACTTTTTGGGTGGATTTCCCCTTTATGATAAATGTATAGTTTGTTCATCAAGCTAGGGGCAGGCTGTCAGCTATTGGCCTGGGGGGGGTTAAAAGAGAGATCAAGTGGCAAGTAGGCCCCCAAATCCATTAGCCGCTCGCTGAGTAAATCCCACTGCCGTGTGTTTATTCTACGATATTCTGAAAAGCTTGACTCCTTATCTTACATGTTGTAAAGCAATCCGTGCCGACTGCGCGCCCATATTTGTTTAGCATCTCGGAGCACATCAAAGCGCCTGGGTCTGGGCGGCAGACATCTGTGCTTTATTTACGCTGGCGTTTTATCGGAGATGAACAGCTAAATTTGTTTTGGACAGAAGGAGGCGAGGATGTTTACCAGAGATTCAAATTAAAATCACGTCACCCAAAATAGGATTTTTTTTTTCCTCCATGAACTTCTAAGTTAAAAATGTCAGGGTAATATCTACACTCAGTGCTGGGGACGGCGCGGTACTGCTGGACAAATGTGGCACATTGTATCAGTGACTGACTGGATCAGGGCCGGAACTAGGGGTAGGCAGAAGAGGCAGCTGCCTAGGGCGCAAAGATTGGGGGGCGCCAGGCAGGAGCCTCTCTTGCCTACCCCTAGTTTGTGCTCCATTTTAACTATCCGTATCGCCCCTGTATCTGCGCTATCGCATCTGCCACCCAACCCCGCCCCGCGTGCAAACTGCACATGCGTGCCAAAAAACACAGGCGGCGCCTGTTCGGCTCGGCCCGCCCCTGGACTGGATTAGCCATGATTCCAAAGTTGGGTTGTGTGGCCCTAGAATCGTCAATGGGTACAATCAGGGTTGGACTGGGTGGTGCAGGGCCCACCGGGGTGCCTCCTCCGCACATGTCCCCCACCGCCGCGCACCCCTTATTCCCCCCCGCAGGGGCCCCTGTCCGACGTCGTCCCCTGAATGCGCGTATGTGAAATGCATCAGGGGAGGACCCGACCAGGGTCAGGTCTGGGCCGCTGGGGCCCACCGGGTATCTCCCAGTATCCCGGCGGCCCAGTCCGACTCTGGGTACTACAGTATGTGGCCGACTGCAGTCATTTTCTGTACGCACTAGGAATGCACCCAGTCCACTATTTTAGGATCCGGCTGAACCCCCAAATCCTTTGTTAAAGATTCGTCCGAATACCGAACCAAATACGTGTCCTAATTTGCATATGCAAATTAGGACAAGGAAGGGTTAAAGAGAACCATGCGCTTTTCATACTGTTTTGCATGCGGAATTTCAGCTCCATGTTTATGTGACAAAAAGTTTCAAGGCAAATGAAATGTATATCATTATGTACAACAATCAGCCTGATTCTGTACTGGAAGAAATAAGCTGAGGTAGGAGGAAAGGGGATTCCACTATCAGGACAGAAAGGCTTCTTTTACTCAAAGGGCACTTCATGGGCATCATGAATCCAATAATCATCTACCTACCTTTATACAAATATGATTATGTCCAAATGAAGTAGGGATGCACCAAATTCCAGATTCGGTTTGGGATTCAGGCCGAATCCAGGCTTTTTTCAAAGTATTCGGTTTCAGCTGAATTCTCGCTCTGCGACGAACCAAATCTGAATCCTAATTATCATAAATGAGCATATGCTAATTAGCATTTGGAAGGGTTAAATGTTAGGGGTAAAGAAAATTCTTTGTACCCTTTTTTTTAACCTTCTCGATCCTAATTAGGATAAGCTAATCAGGATTCGGTTCAGTATTCCCGGAGTCTATTAACGGCCGAATCCGTCGGGATAGGTTTGGGGTTTCGGCTGAACCCAAAAATGTGGGTTTGGTGCATCCCTAAAATGAAGTGCTTTAAGGGTGAAGACACACAGAGCTACTAGTTGCAGCTACTTCTTGTGGCTACTAAAGCTGGCCATACACGTGGCGATCTGACAATGTTTCGTGCGACCATCGGTCGCATGAAACATCGTCAGATCCGCCACACACAGTCAGGGCTGAATCGGCAGGTAAGGAGGTAGAAACAATAGGATTTCTACCTCCTTCTGCCCATTCAGCCCTGACGGCAGATTTTGGTCAGGCGCCTTCTATGGCGCCCGATCAAAAATTTCTAACCTGGCCGATCGGCGAGTCGTCCAATATCAGCAGCTTCCTGCGATATCGGTCGGCTCGCTGACATGCCATACACGCACCGAATATCGTAAGAAACGAGGTTTCGTACGATAGTATCGGTGCGTGTATGGCCAGCTTCAAATGGACAATGCTGATCATTTACTGATAATTGTCTCTACGTGTGTTTTAGCAGAGGCAATTCTCAGTATTGTCTATGGCAGGGGATTTTCTGGCGTTTAGTAGCTGTGACAAGTAGCTGCTACTAAGTAGCTCTGTGTGTCTTCACCCTAAAGCATACGGCATACGAAGGGGATTAGTAACTGCTACTTGATCAGGTGTCAGTGTTTACAAGAACCATTCAGTACTCGCTGAGATCAAGGAGATGAGCCGACATTTCCTGCAGGCCAAACAGAGTTAATACACTCTTTGCCCTAGAAAAGCTTCTCGCTGCTCCCTGGCGGGTAGGGATTCCACTAACTACCCTATAGATTGCTGCTGTGTTGCTACATGGGAAGCTTCTGGCCATATCCTTGAGAGAGGCACACTTATTATTGGTGGCTGCTGGTCACCCATCTGCATGGAGAGATAAAATAAATTAGCAATGCCACCCAAATCCCTTAATATCCATATAATCCCAATGCTTCACGCTCATTAGTAGCTAATTAAGAAGTTTGCATGGCTTAAATGAATGTTGGTTACTGTTCTGATCAGGCCTAATACAAACAACTGCATCATTGAAGTAAAGGTGGCCGTACACGGGCCGATTGTAGCTGCTGATATGGGTCCCTTAGACCAATTCGGCAGCTTATTGGCCCGTGTAGGGGCAGAAATTGGGCAGATATCAATTGGGCAGGTTAAAAGATTTAGTCGGATGTGCCATTGCTGCCGTTAGAATTTGATCGTTTGGCCCCAGGGCCAAAAGATCGAATTAGCCTACATTTTCCTGATATCGTCCACCCATAGGTGGATCCGAGCGGATCTTAGTGTGTATGGGCACCTTAAGTGTGTTAATAAGTAGGGTTTGGGCAGTATTGCCAAAGATTTGGTTGGGGAGAACTACCTATGGGATCGTTGCTCTGGGACTGCTAGTTACTTGGGGCAACCTTTATGGGCTGATAGTCCATGATGTCCTCTTGGAAATATGAAATAAGTTATACAGCAATATATAAGCTAAGAAAGTCTTTTATTTTTAAGTCTAGAGATTAAATAAAGGCATCTGCAAGAATTCAGATACTGTCAGAGCCATTGATGCTTGCATCCAAACTAATAATCCTTGGGATGTTTCATTCTCTACAGCAATCACTGTTGGGACTGATGAAGCTCCACTTACAGGCCCAGCTTTTAGCCAGGGCCCCCGTAGTGCAAAATAAGGTTACAGATATTGGAAAATATTGTTATATAAGTCATTCAGCCATAGTTCCAAGAATGTCTAAGACAGTGAACAATGAGTTTTCACCCAAACATTCAACCCTAGTTGGCCTTCAGGTTGGGCTTCAGGTTAAACTAGGAGAGCACTGCAAATAGGCATTATATGAGCATATATAGCAGTTGGTCTCCTTTTGGAGAGGTTAAGCCACCCAAAATATTTATTGATTCCCCACCAATTGATTATTCACCTCAAATATCACTCTAACTGGACTTTAGACTGAGCTCCTGATCCTACAGGGGGCAAGCATCACAGTTTGGGAGCCACTGCTTTACAGCATACATGGGACTACTGAGATGTGTCCTCAGGAACTAAAGCAAAAACAAATATTATGTGACTCCAAGTAGAACCGTCTATTTCTGTGGTATTTCATTTGCGCTAAAGTAGTTTTGGCTGGCCTCCAGGACCACCAGTAGTTAGGGAGTAATGCAGCCCCCCAAAAAATGTAAAACAGCATTTAGTGGACCATGCTGGTGATGGGCTTGTGTAGAAATGGATGAGCTTTGTGGTGGAATTCTGGCTTAATGGAGTGGATCAGTGGTGTGGTTGTACATGTGGAGGCCATTCTATGTGTTTCCAGGGTTCTCCACCCAAGGGCCCAGATACCTAATGGGTTACTAATAAGGACCCCCTGGGGGGAGAGCTGTGCTAAGGTAGTAGTATGATACCCCATAATTCCCTACTAGCCTCAGACTGGGAACAGTGATATAAAGTGTTGCTGCCAACATCTTGCCTTACTATACCTGATATCCCCACTCTTCCACTTCTTGTTCTTTGGGGACATCATGAAATCAAGGACCTGTATTTATGTCCCCCTTAAACCACATGCTGGGTTACATTTTCCATGATAGGTCCAATGGGAGCTGAGGGCTGCTTCATTATCCTCTCTTGGTGCCCCATCTTTCCACTTGGCAATTCAACTCTCCGTCCAACTACTGCACAAGTTAATAGCCCTACACTTGGATATAAGGAGCTCGCTAATAGGGAAAAAGCCCTCATTTGGGTTATCAGAACCACGGTCGGCTCAGAATAACATCTGTTGAGCCCTTTAATGTATTTCTAACGTGATTTCCCATCTTGTGCTATTCAATCCCTATATTTAATTTAGAGAAGTACCAGGGGCTGGCCTCCTGTGCAGGCCCATATTGCCATGGCAACCCCCCTTAAGCATCAGTGTCCCTGCTATGGTCTCTGTCATCCTAACGAGGTGGCGTTCGAAAAAAAAAAAAAAGAGGGGATTTAAACCTATTACACAATGTGGGAGGGAATTAAAGAGAAGCCAAATTGCTAACAAGCCGTTAATTTTCTTCCCTTCATTTGGCAGGGAAAGCTTTCTTGTTCTGTATCTGTGTTCTTGTGCTCCACATCTTTGCATTACCACTTGTTTTTTTTATTTTGCTCCAATTAAAAGAAGAAATTGCAAGTTGCTTAGAAAAAAACAGGGGGTTCAGATTGTCCGGGGGGTGTTGGAGACGGCGGTGTTTATGGCAAAAAGTTGGGATCTGAAATGTGGGTTGGATACAAGTCAAAGCTGTAGGCCTGAAGCCCAGCCGCAGGTGTATCCCTAATATGCTGAAAGCGTTGGACTGAAGGAGAACTTGTGCATAGAAAGAATATGGTGGATCTAAAGTTCTTTGGGGGAGTGAATTTCCCCGGGCCAGCCGTGGATTCTGGGTAAGTGGTGACAAAATGATCTTCCTCTGTTTAGTCAGGGATTGTTTCATAATGTGCGAAACTTTAATGGCAATGCTGTGAATAATATAGAGAATGTAGTTTAGCGGAAAGGAATATCAGAAAGAATGGAAGAATTAAAGGGCAAGTTATACCTAAAATGGAGTTTAGGTCGTTCCCCAGTCAAATGGACCCTAAAATGGAGGTTACCAGAAAGTGTGTGGGGTTCTGGGATTTATATTAACATGCCAAGTGAACTAGGGGATTTGGTGTAAAATGTTCCAGTTTTTTACTTACAAAGGCTGAAAGGTATAGGTCTGAAGCCCTTGTATTCTAGGCAGCTTGTCCTTTATTTACTGTGCAAACATGGGCTCTATGGTGCTGAAGGAACTTGAATGGCAGCCAGGGGCAATTCTCTTCTCCCTGTCACCTGAAGTCACAGACCAATGCTGCGCCAGTTAGCTGTTCTGTACTCACTGTACTCACACTGGGGCGAGGGAGGCATTGCCAGCGCACTCTGACTGGCGGCCCACATGGCCGTATAGCCATTTATTTATATAGTCCAGATTTGTGTTCTACAGTAAATAAACCTTTTTACTAGTACAGGTTACAGAAAATTCTATGTAAATAAATGGTTTCTGGCTCTTTAATTTGGCTATACAGGTTGCCAAATTTACTTATACTTGATTGGATCAGAGATGGGGCAGAATGATTGGTTGGTGGGATTTTCAGTCAAGCTCAATCAATATCAGAACAAGCTTTGATCAAATATCATTTGGAAGGGGATTTTTCTAGGCATTTTCACAGCTCTATTACAGGGGGGTTCATCTTTAACTGTTAGTATGTTATAGAATGGCAAGTTCTAAGCAACTTTTCAATTGGTCTTCATTATTTATTTCTTATAGTTTTTAATTATTTACCTTCTTCTTCAAACTCTTTGTAGCTTCAAAATGGGGGTCACTGACCCCGGCAGCCAAAAAACTATTGCTCTGTGAGGCTACAGCTTTAGTGTTATTGTTACTTTTTATTCAGGCCTCTCTTATTCATATATCAGTCTCTCTTTCAATGCACTCCCTGGTTGCTAAGGTAACGTGGACCCGAGCAACCAGACTGAGCGAAAATTTAAATAATTAAAAAACTACAAATAAAAAATGAAGACCAATTGCAAATTGTCTCAGTACATTACTCTACACCATACTAAAAGTTAACGATTGTAAGCTCTTTTGGGCAGGGCTCTCTTCACCTCTTGTATCGGCTTTATATGTTACTCTGTATGTCCAATGTATGTAACCCACTTATTGTACAGCGCTGCGGGATATGTTGGCACTTTATAAATAAATGTTAATAATAATAATAAACTCAAAATTATACCCCCAGAATGAATATCAGTGAATATTGCTATTTTACATCTTTTACTTTGAGCCACCATTTTGTGATGGTCTCAGAGATCACATGACCAGAAATAATGCAGCTCTAAGTGTAACAGGAAGTAGTGTGGGAGCAAAAGGCAGGAGTCTGTCCATTCATTGGCTGATGGGGCCTAGCATGTACAGTGGCTTGCAAAAGTATTCGGCCCCCTTGAACTTTTCCACATTTTGTCACATTACAGCCACAAACATGAATCCATTTTATTGGAATTCCACGTGAAAGACCAATACAAAGTGGTGTACACGTGAGAAGTGGAAGGAAAATCATACATGATTCCAAACATTTTTTACAAATAAATAACTGCAAAGTGGGGTGTGCGTAATTATTCAGCCCCCTGAGTCAATACTTTGTAGAACCCCCTTTTGCTGCAATTCCAGCTGCCAGGCTTTTAGGGTATGTCTCTACCCGCTTTGCCCATCTACAGACTGAAATCCTTGCCCATTCTTCTTTGCAAAACAGCTCCAGCTCAGTCAGATTAGATGGACAGCGTTTGTGAACAGCAGTTTTCAGATCTTGCCACAGATTCTCCATTGGATTTAGATCTGGACTGTGACTGGGCCATTCTAACACATGGATATGTTTGGGTTTAACCCATTCCATTGTTGCCCTGGCTTTATGTTTAGGGTCGTTGTCCTGCTGGAAGGTGAACCTCCGCCCCAGTCTCAAGTCTTTTGCAGACTCCAAGAGGTTTTCTTCCAAGATTGCCCTGTATTTGGCTCCATCCATCTTCCCATCAACTCTGAGCAGCTTCCCTGTCCCTGCTGAAGAGAAGCCCCCCCAGAGCATGATGCTGCCCCCCCATATGTGACAGTGGGGATGGTGGGTTCAGAGTGATGTGCAGTGTTAGTTTCCGCCACACATAGCGTTTTGCATTTTGGCCAAAAAGTTCCATTTTGGTCTCATCTGACCAGAGCATCTTCTTCCACATGTTTGCTGTGTCCCCCACATGGCTTGTTGCAAACTGCAAACGGGACTGCTTATGGTTTTCTGTTAACAATGGCTTTCTTCTTGCCACTCTTCCATAAAGGCCAACTTTGTGCAGTGCCCGACTAATAGTTGTCGGACAGATTCCCCCACCTGAGCTGTAGATCTCTGCAGCCCCCCCAGAGTCACCATGGGCCTCTTGGCTGCATTTCTGATCAGCGCTCTCCTTGTTCGGCCGGTGAGTTTAGGGGGACGGCCGTGCCTTGGTAGGTTTACAGTTGTGCCATACTCCTTCCATTTCTGAATGATCGCTTGAACAGTGCTCCGTGGGATGTTCAAGGCTTTGGAAATCTTTTTGTAGCCTAAGCCTGCTTTAAATTTCTCAATAACGTTATCCCTGACCTGTCTGGTGGGTTCTTTGGACTTCATGGTGTTGTTGCTCCCAATATTCTCTTAGACAACCTCTGAGGCCGTCACAGAGCAGCTGTATTTGTACTGACATTAGATTACACACAGGGGCACTCTATTTAGCCATTAGCACTCATCAGGCAATGTCTATGGGCAACTGACTGCATTCAGACCAAAGGGGGCTGAATAATTACGCACACCCCACTTTGCAAATATTTATTTGTAAAAAATGTTTGGAATCATGTATGATTTTCCTTCCACTTCTCACATGTACCCCACTTTGTATTGGTCTTTCACGTGGAATTCCAATAAAATTGATTCATGTTTGTGGCTGTAATGTGACAAAAAAGTTCAAGGGGGCCGAATACTTTTGCAAGCCACTGTATGTGTGCCTTGGCTTGTTTGTGTGCACTGTGAATCCTATGATCCCAGGGGGCGGCCCTTAGTACTTAAAATGGCAGTTTTCTATTTAGGTTTACCCAATGGCACATACTGCTAAAAATTATATTTGTATGAAAATGGTTTATTTAGAAGAAGCAGGGTTTACATATGAGCTGTTTATGCAATATATTTTTATAGAGACCTACATTGCTCAGGGTATAGTTGCTCTCTAAGAAAGAGCCAATCACTGCTTGGGTACAGATGCTTAAGTTAATAGACATGTAAAGGTGTCAGGCAGAGGTAGAATTTGGAAGGCAATGGAGGGAATGTGGAAAAGAACAGCAATATTGAAACTTGGTCAGCCCTCTGACCCATATGGGGAGCAGAAGTGCCCCATCCAAAGGTGGCCCTGCTTATGTACAGCATGATGTTAGGGCAGGATAGGTCCCTAAGGGTCTATTTTTTCCAAACTATGCCTTTTGTCAAGCACCATTTTGTGGACTAAGTTAAGAAGAAGCTATGCATCGAGCCAAAATCTTGTTTATGTAGCGGAATAGCGGAACCTGATACACATGGCCATGCACAGGCTACACACTTAGCTGGTGGGGAGGGAGGGGGAATGAGAGGAGTGCAGTGACATGTAGAAAGTGCTGAATGAAAAGTGAAAGTAATTGTCTGCCCCACCTTTATGCCTAAGTCATAGAGGCGGGACGGGCAATGTAAGATCGACAGCTGGGATTTTTAAAAGCCTTTATAATGGGTATGGCTATTTTAATACGAATAGGAATTTAGGTTTCATGTTTAATTTGAACAGGACTTTTATAATATAGCTTTTCATGTCTGGGTGACAGTTCCCCTTTAAGGCATGGCCAGACCTCTCCTTGTTGGGTTTTTAGAAAATTGGGTTGGATAGGAGGAAAGAGTGAAGGCCTTAATCTCCAAACCAGATAAACAGTAATATCTGTGAAAGTAGAAACTGTATGGACAGATAGAAACCTTGTATGGATGAAAAATACAGTACTAGCTTCTAAAGTTCTTAACGCTCCCCTTTCCTTACTCGCTTGGGCAGCCATGGATTTGGGGGATCAATACATTTTCCTCTTTATTACATGTCCCCGAGTTACAGAGAACATACCTGTAAGCAGGAATGATATTATGCCTGGGAATTGGGAACTGGGCCGTGTATGTGTAATACCCATAGAGCAGTAACACTAATGGGGGATATCGCCAGTTTACTGACTTGTCTTTCTGTTGTCATGGGTGGCTTCAGGCCACAAAGTCTGATCAGGCAGTTCAGTAAGAGGCAGGCAGATGTTGGGCAGTCGGACGAGGCACAGTTCAGTAAGAGGCAGGCAGATGTTGGGCAGTCGGACGAGGCACAGTTCAGTAAGAGGCAGGCAGATGTTGGGCAGTCGGACGAGGCACAGTTCAGTAAGAGGCAGGCAGATGTTGGGCAGTCGGACGAGGCACAGTTCAGTAAGAGGCAGGCAGATGTTGGGCAGTCGGACGAGGCACAGTTCAGTAAGAGGCAGGCAGATGTTGGGCAGTCGGACGAGGCACAGTTCAGTAAGAGGCAGGCAGATGTTGGGCAGTCGGACGAGGCACAGTTCAGTAAGAGGCAGGCAGATGTTGGGCAGTCGGACGAGGCACAGTTCAGTAAGAGGCAGGCAGATGTTGGGCAGTCGGACGAGGCACAGTTCAGTAAGAGGCAGGCAGATGTTGGGCAGTCGGACGAGGCACAGTTCAGTAAGAGGCAGGCAGATGTTGGGCAGTCGGACGAGGCACAGTTCAGTAAGAGACAGGCAGATGTTGGGCAGTCGGACGAGGCGCAGTTCAGTAAGAGACAGGCAGATGTTGGGCACAGTTCAGTAAGAGGCAGGCAGATGTTGGGCACAGTTCAGTAAGAGACAGGCAGATGTTGGGCAGTCGGACGAGGCACAGTTCAGTAAGAGGCAGGCAGATGTTGGGCAGTCGGACGAGGCACAGTTTAGTAAGAGACAGGCAGATGTTGGGCACAGTTCAGTAAGAGGCAGGCAGATGTTGGGCACAGTTCAGAAAGAGACAGGCAGATGTTGGGCACAGTTCAGTAAGAGGCAGGCAGATGTTGGGCAGTCGGACGAGGCACAGTTCAGTAAGAGACAGGCAGATGTTGGGCACAGTTCAGTAAGAGGCAGGCAGATGTTGGGCACAGTTCAGAAAGAGACAGGCAGATGTTGGGCACAGTTCAGTAAGAGGCAGGCAGATGTTGGGCACAGTTCAGAAAGAGACAGGCAGATGTTGGGCACAGTTCAGTAAGAGGCAGGCAGATGTTGGGCACAGTTCAGTAAGAGGCAGGCAGATGTTGGGCACAGTTCAGAAAGAGACAGGCAGATGTTGGGCACAGTTCAGTAAGAGACAGGCAGATGTTGGGCAGTCTGTCAGATGTTGGGCAGTCAGTCAGATATTGGGCAGTCAGTCAGATGTTGGGCAGTCAGTCAGATGTTGGGCAGTCAGTCAGATGTTGGGCAGTCAGTCAGATATTGGGCAGTCAGTCAGATATTGGGAAGTCAGTCAGATGTTGGGCAGTCAGTCAGATGTTGGGCAGTCAGTCAGATGTTGGGCAGTCAGTCAGTAAGAGACAGACAGTCAGTCAGATGTTGGACAGTCAGTCAGATGTTGGACAGTCAGTCAGATATTGGGCAGTCAGATGTTGGGCAGTCAGTCAGATGTTGGGCAGTCAGTCAGATGTTGGGCAGTCAGTCAGTAAGAGACACACAGTCAGTCAGATATTGGGCAGTCAGTCAGATGTTGGGCAGTCAGTCAGATGTTGGGCAGTCAGTCAGTAAGAGACACACAGTCAGTCAGATATTGGGCAGTCAGTCAGATATTGGGCAGTCAGTCAGATGTTGGGCAGTCAGTCAGATGTTGGGCAGTCAGTCAGATGTTGGGCAGTCAGTCAGTAAGAGAGGATGATGGGACAGACAGGCAGGGCAGTGCAAGAGGAAAGCACATAAACAGATCACAGTTCAATCTCATGCATATAAGGCAGCCATATTTCAAGGGAGGACATTCTGCCCCGGGCTAGCGCCCCTTAGCAACCTATGAGATAATTTCCTTCACACAACTCCCCAATTACACCTGTTGAATATTTGGCCCGACTGCCCCAGTGACAAACCTGCCAATTGTGGCGCTGAGTCACCAGGTGCAAAACCACTAATTCCCACTTAACCATTCCCAGCTATTGATTCCCTTTCTTATCTGTCTCCACTGAAAGGCTAATCTTCTATATGGGGCACCCCAGGGAATTCTGGGAGATGTAGTTCTCCAGCATCAGGAGGCCCCCCTTTAGTTTGCTTTGCAGAGGTGCCACTTTGCTCCTGATTTTCCCATTTGTCTCTGTGATTTTCCGCCTGGTTATCTTTCCACTTTAATTCTGTTCTCTCTGCTCTTTTCCCATCTCTGCTCTGTTCCCTTCCTCCACCCCCGCCCCCCCATCCCTCTATCTCCTTTTCCCTCCATTGCCCCTTCTGTTCCCAGCCTGCTATTGTACTTTCAAGTCCCTCTCAAGCATGAAATTACCAGCCAACCCTGAATAAACACATTGCAGAATTCATTATCACACGGGTGGGATTTCTTTTCCCCGGCAGCTCCTTCAGCAGCCAATTCAAGCGCAGGATGGCTGGCTCATTAGCCCACTCCATGGCATTAGTGCCCACGTAGCTCTTATTATGGTGGCACCCACCCATGGGACGGCTCATACGCCGTGTCATGTCACCCTGCTAAGAACTTACCAACTTTGGGTCAAGGAAATGGAAACAGAAGGCTGAGACGTCTTCCTTATGTTTTATTCAGGGAAACAGCTCGGCGAGCGGCGCGTATCTGTGCTTCATTACAGGCCGCACACTTGTGTTTATTGCCAGTAGCGGTGGGGGCAAGTGGTTACATTGCATATACAAGTAGTGCTATATAAATAGAATTATACATACATTGCACTGTGTGCTTACTGCTGTGCTAGAGCACCCTAATCCAGGCCCGGACTGGCAATCTGTGGGTTCTGGCAAATGCCAGAGGGGCTGCTGTAAGGTGCCATAGTCACTCACTATTTATTGGGCTGCTGGGGGGGCTGTTTGGGCCTCTGTGTACTGAAAATCAGGCCCAGACTGGCAATCTGTGAGTTCAGGCAAATGCCAGAGGCAATCTGGCCCGGATTTTCAGTACACAGAGGCCGAAACAGCCCCCCCATAGGCCCAATAAATAGTGAGTGTCTATGGCACCTTACAGCAGGCCCTCTGGCATTTGCCTGAACCCACAGATTGCCAGTCTGGGCCTGAATTTCAGTACACAGAGACCCAAACAGCCCCCCCCAGCAGCCCAATAAATAGTGAGTGACTATGGCACCTTACAGCAGCCCCTCTGGCATTTGCCTGAACCCACAGATTGCCAGTCCGGGCCTGATTTTCAGTACACAGAGGCCCAAACAGCCCCCCATAGGCCCAATAAATAGTGACTGTCTATGGCACCTTACAGCAGCCCCTCTGGCATTTGCCTGAACCCACAGATTGCCAGTCCGGCCTGATTTTCAGTACACAGAGGCCCAAACAGCCCCCCATAGGCCCAATAAATATTGAGTGTCTATGGCACCTTACAGCAGCCCCTCTGGCATTTGCCTGAACCCACAGATTGCCAGTCCGGCCTGATTTTCAGTACACAGAGGCCCAAACAGCCCCCCCCATAGGCCCAATAAATAGTGAGTGACTATGGCACCTTACAGCAGCCCCTCTGGCATTTGCCTGAACCCACAGATTGCCAGTCCGGGCCTGATTTTCAGTACACAGAGGCCTAAACAGCCCCCCATAGGCCCAATAAATAGTGAGTGTCTATGGCACCTTACAGCAGCCCCTCTGGCATTTGCCTGAACCCACAGATTGCCGTAATGGACCTGAAAGGCTCTTACAGTGCATTTTGGGTTTAATATTTTCAACCTACTTATTAGTAGATGGATATAGCAAAGTTTGCCCAGGTCTAGTTGCCCACAGCAACCAATAAGATATTTGCTTTCACTGTTCTAATTGCACTGGACACGCAAGCTAACTGCTCATTAGTTTCCTATGTGTTCATGAGAAAACATGAAGATTCTGATTCTTCACATTGCGAAAATGCATGGATTTCTAACCCTCTTTTTTATTTTATCTTTGTTTAGGGTCCATGTGGAATTTTATGTCAATGAAAACTCGTTTAAGGAACGACTAAAGTTATTTTTTATAAAGAATCAGAGATCAAGTAAGTGTTCCTTCCTTTCCCCAGAAGAGACACTTTGTGCTTCCGGCTATAAGGTACCAAAGGGGCCGCTCTGGCTTGAAATAACTGCTCAAACAAGAGTCCATGTTCCAGTCGGAGCTTCATGAACCCCGTAGCCTCTCCTGCATTCCCTGCCATAGATTCCTTCAGGTCAATAACCACCATGGCCAAGTGAGCCATTAGCCAACAAAGAGAGGATTAATGTGATCTGTCAGCTATTGGTGATAAATGTGCAATTTAGCCACTCACCTGTGTAACCAGCGGGTCAGCCCGTGTGTCTCCGGCTTTAATCGTTGCCCTCTAAATGCACAGAGAAGTCATTTCTGTCATTAACCCCATCCTGCACTTGTTTCATAAGCCGTAACAGTGTTTCTTTTAATCATGGGGTTTCAGTTCAGTTCTGTAAAGCCCATGTACTGGGTTCACATTGTGCCAGTCTGTACCCGCGCTATGGGTGGGGATCCTCTCCTTTCCCCTAGACACAAAGCCCACCCAAGTGCAATAACCTATAGAAATCAATCAGATGTTTGCCTTTAAACAGGCACTTTCTGATTGGTTGCTATGTGCTACTGCCCCTGACTTTGTGTTTTATATTAAATAACCAAATAACTGGGGCACCCCCCACTTTCCTTCTCCTTTAAAACGTTAGCGTAATAACTGATGTACTTTTGTTGCAGACAGGAGAAGCTAAGGCACTTTGCACTGCATTCTATGGCCAAACTTGAAATGGCAATGACATTTGGCTGTTGGTCAGGGTCGGACTCGGGGGTGAAGGGCCCACCGGCGCTCCCACCCCAGGAGCCCTGCAGGTGCCCCGCCGGCCCCCCTCCCCCCCGCACGGGCCCCCCTAACCCCCCTCTCAGGGCCCCCCACCCGACGTCCTCCCCTGAGCATGTACATTTAACACGTCAGGTAAGGTAAGGGTTGGGTCTGAGGTGCCGGGGCCCACAGGGATTTTTCCTGGTGTCCCGGCGGCCCAGTCCGAATTTGCTGTTGGTGGGCGGAGCTTGGGAAATACATGGAGGCTTTTGATTTGTGGCAGGGCTTTGGGACATGATGACCGTGCCTGGTCATTTATACAACGTAGGCCTCCCTAACCTGCTGCCCTTCAGCTGTTATTGAGATACAGTTTCAAGAACAACTGGAGGGCAGCAAGTTGGTCAGCACAGATATGAACAATAACTGCTGCCATTTTGCCCTAGTGGTTTGGCACTATGTACCAACATGTGCACTCCCGGTCCTTCTCCATTCTCACCCACTGCTTTTTGTTTGTTCTACAGGTTTGAGAGTCAGAGTCTTTAACTGTTCCTTAAAGTTACTGAGTTGCCTCCTCTATATTATAAGGGTCCTTCTGGATGATCCGAGAGAGAGCAGGGGCGGATGGTGAGTTTGTTGTATATTCCTTGTTCTTCCATTTCTTCCCACTTACTGTATATCTGTGGCCCAGTCTTATATATATATATATATATATATAATATATTCCTCACTAGCTCGTTCACATATGTGTCCAGTCCAGTAGCTCTCACTGATTCAGTCAGCCAATCAGCACATTATCCCTAGCTCTGTAATCAACTGTCTTCTGAGTCCCCTCACGCCTTGTAACTCCAATCATTTTTTTCCTCTTCTTTCAGCTGGGAATGTACCAAACAGAATTACTCTGCACAACAGAAATTTGACTGGTAAAAGAAAATGTTCTGCTTGATATAGTTTTAGTGATACAGTGACACAGACAGGAGGGAGCTATGGGACACGGAGTCTGCCCCTCCCACTGCAGGGTGATACAGTGACACAGACAGGAGGGAGCTATGGGACATGGAGTCTGCCCCTCCCACTGCAGGGTGATACAGTGACACAGACAGGAGGGAGCTATGGGACATGGAGTCTGCCCCTCCCACTGCAGGGTGATACAGTGACACAGACAGGAGGGAGCTATGGGACACGGAGTCTGTCCCTCCCACTGCAGGGTGATACAGTGACACAGACAGGAGGGGGCTATGGGACACGGAGTCTGTCCCTCCCACTGCAGGGTGATACAGTGACACAGACAGGAGGGAGCTATGGGACACGGAGTCTGCCCCTCCCACTGCAGGGTGATACAGTGACACAGACAGGAGGGGGCTATGGGACACGGAGTCTGTCCCTCCCACTGCAGGGTGATACAGTGACACAGACAGGAGGGAGCTATGGGACATGGAGTCTGCCCCTCCCACTGCAGGGTGATACAGTGACACAGACAGGAGGGGGCTATGGGACACGGAGTCTGTCCCTCCCACTGCAGGGTGATACAGTGACACAGACAGGAGGGGGCTATGGGACATGGAGTCTGCCCCTCCCACTGCAGGGTGATACAGTGACACAGACAGGAGGGAGCTATGGGACATGGAGTCTGCCCCTCCCACTGCAGGGTGATACAGTGACACAGACAGGAGGGAGCTATGGGACACAGAGTCTGCCCCTCCCACTGCAGGGTGATACAGGGACACAGACAGGAGGGGGCTATGGGACACGGAGTCTGTCCCTCCCACTGCAGGGTGATCCAATGACTTGATTAATTATTTAATTTCTTTCTTGTTAGGACCCCAATTATTTGGGTAAATAGACCTCTTCCCCTGTGGGGGCTTCAGGTAAGCAAACTGTAGTGTAAGTTGTTTAGTTTGTTCCTTTTGTAAAGAATGTCAAATTCTAGGGGTGCCATTGCCTTAGCACCCCCTTTGTTCCCCCCGCATTGCTGGTGGATACTCTTATTAGGAAAATCTGGTAAGGACCACTGTAAATATGGAGGTGTGTGGAAAGTACCATCATAAGAACTGTCTGAACTGAACAAGGGTTTGCCTTGTCCCATTAGTTACCTTGTGTTTAATTCTCCCTTCCTCCCCACAAACAGGTACTCGTGGCGCTAATTAGCTTCTGGGAAACAATGCTTCTCACCTACCTTGGCTACAAGGTTAGTTGCCTCATTCTTGCATATAAATGTAGGGGGGGGGGGTAAATTACATATTCACATATTCATATTCCCATTTAGCAAATACAGAGGGATAATTATAAAAGTTTGCTGGCCCTTTAATATTATTTGGCTGGGAACCAGCCAGCAGTGTCTGTAGCGCATTGAAGTGGCCAATCTTTTCCCGAAGGAGACCAAGTCCGCGGGGCCAAACATGTTTGCAAATTGCCGTATTTACGGCTCTTCCTGCCAATGACAGGCTTGTGCCGCTAATTAAAGCTGTGACTAATAAATGGGAGTACTGACGGCTGACACGCTGCTTTATTTTGCCAGGGAAACATATGGGAGCAGCTCCTCCGGATCCCCTTCATTCTAGAGATGCTGAACACCCTGCCTTTCTTTGTCACGGTGAGTAGTCGCTTCCTGCCGTAGCCGTTATTTTGTGCGCGTATTTATATCCCTTGTTCTCCGTCGCCCTTTCTCCATCTGTGCCTGCCGACGCCAGCCGAGGGGGCGCTTAGTGAAGCAGATCCCAAATACCTATGTTAGGGGGTGGGTAGGGGGTAGGTAAGGGGATGCCTAATGCAGGTACCCTGGGTCTCTGTGTGTGAGGCTATAGTTTCCATTGTGCTTCTTCTTCCTTCAACATAAGGTGGCCATACACGGTAAGATTCACTCGTCTGGCGAGGTCATCAAATGAGCAGACATCCCAACATCGCCCACCTTTATAGCCAAATGATTGAATGATATTGGCAAGCATAGGAGCCGTCGGACCACATCAACGATCCAATGCGGCCCCTGACCCAACGGGAAATTAAACCTGCCCAAATGAGATCTGGCCAATTTTATTCCAGATATCGGTTGGGTAGGCTCATCGGCGGTGCCCATACACGGGCAGATAAGCTGAAGGACCCGAATCAGCAGCTGAAATCTAAATCTGCACCTTTAAGGTGGCCATACACGGCCCGATTGTAGCTGCCGGTATCGGCCCCTTGGACTGATTCGGCAGCTTATCGGTCCGTGTATGGGCAAGAACGAGGGGCCTTCCCGACTGATATATGGCCTGAAATTGGGCAGATATCGATCAGGCAGGTTAAAAGATTTAGTCGGATTGGGGACCGTATAGGCTCATTGATGCAGTCCCCGAACCGACTGCCCCATTGCTCCCGTTATAATTCGATCATTTGGCCCGATATCGCCCACCCGTAGGTGGGGATATAAGGAGAAGATACGCTCGCTTGGCGACCTCGCCAAGCGAGCGGATGTTAACGTGTATGTGCACCTCTCACACTCCCTACTTCGTTCCTTCTACTCTACTTTTCCAGCTTCCCACTCTCGCGCTTTCATGGTACCTAAATAGAACCTGTCAGAGAGGCCCCGCATCCCACTCACTGTGGGTGTCTCTCTCTCTCTCTCTAAATCACACACTCACCAGATAAGGGACGACCGGAACCGCGCGCTACAGATCTCATCTCTCCAGCAGCTTAAGCAAACATGGCCTGCTCTCAGAGACAGCGCTGCCGCTTTCTTTTTATGTTCATCGCTCAGATTTCCCCTTTAATTGAGCGGGTTATTTTTTTTTTTATCCTCCAAATGCCAAGAGCTGGCACAGGCTTAAGGTCCCCATACACGGGCCAAGCGAGCGGCTCTTCTACCGATATCCCCACCTACGGGGCCAGATATCATTCGGGCAGGCCGTTTAGCTGCCCAAACTGTCTAAGGGACTAATATCGGCAGCTAGAATCGGCCCGTGTATGGGGGCCTTTATGGGAGACTTGCTGATCAGATCAGGACCACCATCAGTTACTACTGAGTCAGCAGGGCCCCCCTCCCCAGGTAGCCTATAATTCTTAGTCTGTTTATCATCCATGCCTCCTGGTTGGTGTGCCCAGCAATCAAATAAAAGGGGGCCCATTGAAAAGAAAAATCCCCCCTTGCACACCCCTAATCTTCCATGACCACTAGTGAAAAATTGTCTTTTTTTGACACAACTTCAACATTTTTTACACAACCGCGACTTTTTTTGAGGTGATCCTCAGAAAAGCAACCCCCTAACAATGGGATTTTTATACCTACCCGATAGATATCTGCCTGATTTTCAGGTGGCAAATCTCTCTTAGTCCTTCACTAGAATAAGCAAAACATTTAGGACCACTAGGGGGGGCTGTTACTGCTGCGCTTTATGTTAAAAACCTGACAAGCAGTATGGCAGCTCCATACTGAAACAGGATGAATGTTCTATGCACACAGTATTATCTTTCCATCTGTCTCTATGTATTTCCAAGCACAATAGTGTGAATTCAGCTACTTCCACCCTAGAAATTTTCATTTTGCATTCCATCAAAGGCTTCCCAGCCCTCATGTGTGTATATGTATTATTATTGCTTGGGCAATTGTCTGGGGGAAACTGCCTGCTATCTTACAGTCCCACATTACCATAGATATTGTGCTCTTTGTAGTTTCCATACAGGCAAAGGGATATATTGTGTCACTGCTCCTCACTCATTGATTTCCTTTGGGTTTTCACTGACAGTGAATCTTTTCTTTTGTTTCCCAGATTTTCTGGCCTCCGTTGAGGAATGTCTTCATTCCTGTTTTCCTCAATTGCTGGTTGGCTAAACATGCGCTGGAGAACATGATAGTAAGTAAAAGATTTGGGTAAATGAAATTGGGAGGTGCATGGTTGCTCCAGGCAAAGTAATCCATAGTTACCATTAGCATTTACCATGTTACTGCTCTTAAAGGTGGCCATACACGGGCCAATTGTAGCTGATGATATCGGTCCCTTAGACCAATTCGGCAGCTTATTGGCCCATGTAGGGGCACAAACGACGGGGTTGCCCAACGTGTGGCCTGAAATTGGCCAGATATCGATTGGGCCAGTGAAAACATTTAGTTGGATCGGGGACCGCATCGGCTTGTTGATGTGGTCCCTGAACCGATTGCACCCATTGCCACTGTTATAATTCGATCATTTGACCCCAGGGCCAAACGATCGAATTAGCCTAAATTTGTCCGATATCGCCCACCTGTATGTGGGGATATCGGGAGAAGATCCGCTCGCTTGGCATCATCACCAAACGAACAGATCTTAACGTGTATGGCCATCTTAAGAGTAATGAAAGCAAACATCTAATTATGTGTTAGGTGGGGCAGGTTTGGCCTCCAGTCTGTTTGACTAGATGGGGTTTGGCCTCCAGTCTGTTTGACTAGATGGGGTTTGGCCTCCAGTCTGTTTGACTAGATGGGGTTTGGCCTCCAGTCTGTTTGACTAGATGGGGTTTGGCCTCCAGTCTGTTTGACTAGATGGGGTTTGGCCTCCAGTCTGTTTAACTAGATGGGGTTTGGCCTCCAGTCTGTTTGACTAGTTGGGGTTTGGCCTCCAGTCTTTTTGACTAGTTGGGGTTTGGCTTCCAGTCTGTTTGACTAGATGGGGTTTGGCCTCCAGTCTGTTTGACTAGATGGGGTTTGGCCTCCAGTCTGTTTGACTAGATGGGGTTTGGCCTCCAGTCTGTTTAACTAGATGGGGTTTGGCCTCCAGTCTGTTTGACTAGTTGGGGTTTGGCCTCCAGTCTGTTTGACTAGATGGGGTTTGGCCTCCAGTCTGTTTGACTAGATGGGGTTTGGCCTCCAGTCTGTTTAACTAGATGGGGTTTGGCATCCAGTCTGTTTGACTAGATGGGGTTTGGCCTCCAGTCTGTGTGACTAGATGGGGTTTGGCCTCCAGTCTGTTTGACTAGATGGGGTTTGGCTTACAATAACAACTGTGTACTGCAACTGGTTTTCCCATCCTGCCACCATTTATAGGTGGGATACTGTTGTGCTGTGCCCTTTCTGATGTCACCATAAAGGATAGGATGGTGCAGGTATAAAACTCACTTCTCATGTTTAGGCTGTGTCAGGCATGGCTTGGGTAGGGGCTGCTAAGGGCAGATATGGGTTGGGAAATTCCTTACCTGTGCATCACTAATACATGTTGTTACCATTTAGTAACATAGTAAGTTAGGTTGAAAAAAGACACATGTCCATCAAGTTCAACCATAATGCCTATATATAACCTGCCTAACTACTAGTTGATCCAGAGGAAGGCAAAAAACCCCATCTGAAGCCTCTCTAATTTGCTGCAGAGGGGAAAAAATTCCTTCCTGACTCCAAGATGGCAATCGGACCCGTCCCTGGATCAACATCTCCCATAACCCTGTATTCCCTGACCTGCTAAATACCCATTCAGCCCTTTCTTAAAGCTATATAATGTATCAGCCAATTGGAACTGGCAATTGGCTCTGTTCACATTTACTCTGATTGGTTAAGTGCCTCTGTAAACTTGCCTTTCCCCCCATTCTTCTAGAATAAAGATAGATATATATATATGACTTAACTCAGATGTAAAGTATTTAATAGAAATGAAGAGGACAGCATTGAATAATGACAAGTCAGAGGGGACAGTGTTGTAAAGCAGCAATCAAGAAAGCAAAAATGAGGAACACATTGCTTCACTTGCACAGACTAATTCCAAAAACATGTTAAAAAGATATCTGGCTCCATTAAACATTGAGATATTTGGTTTCAGGTAACTCTGAAAAAGCAAATGATCCTAAGGGAACAGTTCAATGTAAAAATAATACTGGGTAAATATGCCGTGCAAAATAAAAAATGTTTCTACTTTCAGCTCTTTAACCTCTTACTTAAGGTGCCCATACACATAAAGATCCGCTTGCCTGGCGAGGTCACCAAGTGAGAGGATCTTCTCCCAATATCCCCACCTACGGGTGGGCGATATTGGGGGAATTGGCTGGCACATGATATCATAACTAAATCTCCTTCTAGATTGTAAGCTCTTTTGGGCAGGGCTCTCTTCACCTCTTGTATCGGTTATTGATTGCTTTATATGTTACTCTCTATGTCCAATGTATGTAACCCACTTATTTACAGCGCTGCGGGATATGGTGGTGCTTTATAAATAAATGTTAATAATAATAATGTTTAAGCAAAAATAAATGTGAATAAAGACCCAAGACCTGATGGAATACGCCCTTGAGTATCAGGTATGGTACCAATGGATTGCAGTAAAGCAGATGTATTTAAAAAAAGGGATTATGATCTCTGCCTGGCAATCATAGGCCAGTAAGCCTGACATCTGTGGTGGTCAACTTATTGAAAGATCTGCTAAGGGATCACATTCAAGTTTATCTTCTGGAGCAGTGCTGTCCAACTGGCGGCCCGCGGGCCGCATGCGGCCCGCGACCCCCCTCTGTGTGGCCCCCCACCTGTCTGGCTGCTTTGATGGCTTACCTTTGAGTAAGCTTTAAATGCTATCAGTACTGAGATTAACTGCCCCCCTGCATGGTTCTCACCTCAGATTCAGGCTGTAATCAGGCTGTATTGTTTAAATATGTAATCCCCTGTGTTGTTCACACCTTTTAATCTCTGCATTGTTCAACCCCTGCAGTGTTTACACCTCAGGCTCAGGCTGTAATCACCCACATTGTTCCCCTGTTCACACCTCAGGAGCAGTAGAAACCCACAAATAATCCCTGCACACTACAAAAGGAACATATACTGAGGTGGTACTGCAATTAAAAAGTTTTTTAATATATAGTTATTGTGCAGACTGTAGGAGCAGTGCCAGCATTGTGTCACTGTAGGCTGCCTGTGTGTGCCATACACACAGGCATCATAGGGCAAGCAGAGTATGGCACACACAGGCAGGGTAGGGAAGGCAGAGTATGGCACACACAGGCAGAGTAGGGAAGGCAGAGTATGGCACACACAGGCCAAGTATGGCACAAACCAGCCAAGAATGGCAAACACAGTGAAAGTATGGCACATGCAGGCAGGGTAGGGAAGGCAGAGTATGGCACACACAGGCAGGGTAGGGCAGGCAGAGTATGGCACACACAGGCCAAGTATGGCACAAACCAGCCAAGTATGGCACACAGGCAGGGTAGGGAAGGCAGAGTATGGCACACACAGGCAGGGTAGGGAAGGCAGAGTATGGCACACACAGGCAGGGTAGGGCAGGCAAAGTATGGCAGGTTTTTGCTGTACTACAACCATTAATATGGGTATGGTCATGTAATAACATGGGTGTGGTTTCAAGTGGGTGCGGTTTCAAAAAGGGGAGTAGTCAAAACTGGCTTCCATTATCGGCCCTCCACCACGTAGGTCGGAAAAATTCCGGCCCTCGGTACAACAGAAGTTGGACAGCACTGTTCTGGAGAATGACAGTAATTCCCATGGCTTTATGAAGGACAGATCATGTCACAAACATTATTGCTTTTTATGATGAGGGAAGAAGGAAGTTGGACAGTGAGGCACAATAAATCTGCTTGGATTTAGCCAATACAGTGCCATATAAATGTTTGCTTATTAAACTGACGTCTGTTAGTCTTGTTAATGCTGTTTGTACATGGATAGAACACCGGCTAAAGGATTGTGTACAGAGGGTGGTTGTCTGTCCTCGGAGTAAAGTTCTCATGGGGTGCCACAGGGTTTGTATTGGGCCCAATTTTCTTGAATTTGTTCATTAATGACTTGGGGGAGGGTATTGTAAACAATGTATTGTGCTTAATGATGACACAAAACTATGCTGGCCAATTAGGGTGTGGCATCCTTGCGGGGGATAAAGACAACGTGGCAAACTGGGTGGCTAAATGGCAGGTGAGATCAAATGTTGGTGTAAGGTTAATGGGACTGCATTAGGCAAAATGGAGAGGGACCTGGGAGTATCTGTGTATAATAATCATAGCAGGAGTCAGTCAGCAGCAAGGGCCAGCAAGGTATTGTCCTGTATCTAAGGGGAGGCTCACCTTAAGAGCGAAGACACACGGAGTTACCTAGTAGTAGCTACTTGTCACCCAGCCATAGAGAATACTGAGAATTGCCTCTGGTAAAACACATCTACAGCCAGTTGAGCTGTGACAAGTAGCTGCTACTAGTGGCTCGTGTATCTTCACCCTTAGATTTGTTTGATGTAGACAGTGATATTCTGAGATAATTTGTATTTGGTCTTTATTTTTTAAGTTTGGTATTTCAGCAGCCATCTGGTTGCTAGGGTCTTATTTTCCCTAGCAACCAGGCAGTGGTTTGAGTAAGAGGCTGGAATAAGCATAGAAAAGGGACTGAATAGGAAGATAAGTATTGAAAAGTAATGAAATGGTGGTAGGGTATTCCTCTATACATTGGGGAGACAAAACAACCTCTCTGTAAGAGAATGGCCCAACACAGGAGGGCAAACTCCTCAGGCCAACACTCAGCAGTCTGTCTACATCTCAAGGAAAAGGGACACTCCTTTGAGGACAGTAACGTGCTTATTTTGGACAGAGAAGCCAGATGGTTTGAAATTAGTGTGAAAGAGGCCATTTATGCCAGCCTGGAAAAACCATCCCTGAACAGAGGAGGGGGCCTGCGACACCGCTTGTCAGCAACTTACAATGCCGCTTTGACATCCTTGTTTCACAACAATTCACACTTCCAGTCATGTACTTTGAAAGATTAACACCTGCCTCAATGAGAATCATTGTACCACCGTGACTGGAATATACTTTCTCACACCTCTGGGTTTCAGCCAACACCTAACTGAATAAGTTCAATGGAACCATTGTGATCGGTGGTGAAATGTTCTCAAGAAAAGTCCAGTTGTTTTAGACTTCTACTATATACTGTATATCACGACCTGGATGAATGAGAATCTTGCCAGACATAGAAGAAGAGTGACTGAACTAATTAAGGCAATGGAAGCTCTTAGTTACGAGGACAGGTTGGCCAATAGAATCTGGATTGGCATATTAGACCCAATGAAAACTCCCAGTTTGCCCAAGCATTTCTCCAGCTAGTGAGGCTCTGCCCGGATAACCTACTTGCCAAGTCTGACAATGAGGCCAAAGGGGCTTAAAGACAGACATTCTGTAGGAGGAGAAGGAATAAGGACGGAATAGGAATGTGGAGACAAGAAGGGTTCAAGAAGGGGCTATGAACCTGCAGGGTTGCACAGTAGCTCCTGACCTCATGTGGGATCTTGAACCACAAAAGATAGGTGTTGAGGACCCAATCGACAACCCCACACTGAGGGGCTGGGATAAGAACACTAGTGGCCACAGGGGGAGTGGGAATTTTGGGCTAACATCTGATGTTGCATCTGGGCCTTGGACCTCTACTTAACTTCTCAAATACCTAGATTGTGCTATTGTGCTATAGTGTGCTATTGTGCTATTGTGTGCTATTGTGCTATAATGCTATTTTGTTGTCTACTGACAGCTCCTCATTGGAGGCTTCCATTCACCTAGTCATGCAAACAGGTTACTAGGCCTCAAATATTAAACCAGGTAGAGCAGTACAGCAAGATGCAGCTTCATCAGCCAATGGGATATAAGCTTTGATAGGTCTAGTCCATTCTAGTGTATTACAGCTGATGCACCATATCTAGAATTGGCCAACTACCAGCATTTTTGAAAATTAATCTGAGCTTCAAGCCACATTTTTTCTAAAGTACATTGTATTGGGTAATCATAAAATAACCTAATAATGATAGATTCTGTGCAGACTTACTATACCTTCATATGTTTCTGATTACAAGTTTGTTCTTTTCTCTCCCAGAATGACTTGCACCGAGCCATTCAGAGGACACACTCGGCCATGTTTAACCAGGTCTTTATTCTGATATGCACCCTCATCTGCCTCATGTTCACTTGGTAAGCCTCTCTGCGGCTTTGCTATGTATTGCCTTGAACTGAATTTCCATATAATTTACTGGATGGATGTCCAGACTAAGGTGCTCCGACTGTAGTTGCACTACAACTAGCATTTTCTGTAAGGGAAGGCTGGGGGTTGTAGCTAAAGGAAGCTGGAAGGTTGGAAGTCAACTCACACAGGGGGGCCCTCCTCTCTAACGAGTGGAAGTCTGTAACAATTACAAATTATTGATGCACCTTGACCTGCTTAATGACTCCACCAATCAAATACCCATTTAAGTCACTGAAGGTGTGACCACCATTTTGGAGTAGGTACCCTGTTATATCTGTAACTGTCCCATATTTAGAGTGAAAGCAATTATGTCAGCCATACCGATGATGTCATCTTTGTCATGATGTCATATTCTCTGCCATCTTGCTTAATTTATTGCTCCTCTTTCAGCATCTGTGGGATTCAGCATCTGGAGAGAGCGGGCAATAACCTCACCCTCTTTGACTCCCTGTATTTCTGCATTGTCACTTTCTCCACGGTGGGCTTCGGAGACGTCACCCCAAAGATCTGGCCGTCACAGCTCCTGGTTGTCATTATGATCTGTGTGGCACTCATTGTGCTGCCCATCCAGGTAACAACGGTCACCCTCTGGTTGTCAGGATTCCAGGCACATGTTCCCCCCTGGATTACCCTATAGCTTGGTCCTTAGTGCCTCTTCCAGCAAAGCCAAGTAATACTGGCACCATCACTGGTGTATTAGAATTAGGGTGGCGTAACTAAAGCTAAGTGCAGTATTTGCACTCAGGCCCCCCAACCCTCCAGACAGGCCCCCTTGTGGACACTAAGGTTGCCACCTGGCTAGTATTTCACCGGCCTAGCTGGTAAAATATCAGCCAAGGGCAGAGCCAGTATCCACCCCCAGCCAGCCTCTAATGTGCCCCTTTATCCCCCTCCTCATGATGTCATGACTCATGCCTGTGTGATGTCAGGACCCTGCCCCTTGATGTCATGACTCCACCCATCAACATCTCAGTCCACCCCCTTATGGACCCACCCCCAGTCCCAGCGTATATCGATATTCTAAACCCTAGTGGACATGCCCCCCTGTACCTTCCCCTACCCCCGTGCATGATTGGGTACCGGCATGTTTGCGATTGGTCTCATGGAGGAATGGGCTTGGCGTGGGCCTTCCTGGCAGTTACACCGCTCTCCCCAGTGTTAGTGTGAATAGTAAGTGTGCCTGTGCTGACCTGCTAGTACACTGTGTTAGATACTGACATCAAGTTGTTATCCTTAAACTACATCTCCCATGTCTATGAAGATTTTCATTCATCCAGGTCATGGTATATCTAGTATAAATAAATCTAAAGCAACTGGACTTGTTAAGTAATCACTGAAGACGTTTCACTACTCATCCGAGCAGCTTCTTCAGTTCAACTGACTGGTATGGGAAGTCCTCAGCATATATACTCTTCCACTAATCCAATCACAATGGCACTATGTTGAAAGAGGTGTAAAAGAGGCCATTCATGTCAAAGTGGAGAAATCATCCCTAAACAGAGGCGGGGGACTTCAACACCATCTGTCTGCTACATACAATGCTGTTCTAACATCTGTACCCCGGCAGTTTCAGAACTCTTCACACATCCATTCATGCAACTCTAACAAGTAACACCTGTTTGAAGACTTGCATGATACTTTGGTAATCATAGTAACTCCACAGCATTCACACCTCTGTGAGTTTCAGATGTCACCTTTCTGAAGAGTTACATAGTGCCATTGTGATTGGATTAGTGGAAGAGTATATATGCTGAGGACTTCCCATACCAGTCAGTTGAACTGAAGAAGCTGCTCGGATGAGTAGTGAAACGTCTTCAATGATTACCAAACAAGTCCAGTTGCTTTAAATTTATTTATACTAGATGTACATCTCCCATCATCCCCTGACAGCCAAGGCCCCTCTCTTCTCTAACGCTCACCCTGATCACATGGAGCCTCTGTGTTTCTGTATCTGCTGTCACATTTCTGACTTGTTTTTTCTGTTCTTCGCTCTGCCTCGTACATTCCTCGGATAATGATGGATTTCTTGTCCCCCTCTCTCTCCCTTGTGTCTGTATGACGAGCTGTATGCGGGACACACGCTGGGCTTCCCGGCGCCATCTCATCCGCCGCCGATGACACTTGTGATTAGATGAGCTGACAGATAAAAGAACAGGGGAGAGAGAAAGGAAGACAACAAAACCCTCACTGTCACCTACTCCCCTGACTAAGGGCCCGTGTAACAAGTCATGTTTAAAGGTTAAAAACAATGTATCGCTTAACCTGCCTGAAAGCGCCTCTGCCTCTCCTGCTTGGCTGAATGTTTAAAGAGATACCATTGGCTCATCATTCCTACATTTTTTTTGTATTATTCCATTAGGGGTTGTTCACCTTTATGATGATATTCTGAGAATTTGCAATTGGTCTTCATTTTTTATTATTTGTGATTTTCAAATGATTTAGCTTTCTATGTAGCAGCTCTCCAATTTGGAATGTAAGCAGCTATCTGGTTGCTAAGGTCCAAACTACCCTAACAACCAGGCTTTGATTTGAATGAGAGACGGGAATATGAATAGGAGAGGGACTGAATAGAAAGATAAGTAATAAAGAGTAGCGGCAACAATAAAATTGTAAGCTCACGCAACAATAGTCAGTGACCCGCAATTGAAAGCTGGAAAAAAGCAGAAGAAAAGGGTAAGTAGATCAAAACTAAAAATGAAGACCAATTGAAAAGTTGCTTAGAATTAGCCATTCTATAACATACTAAAAGGTAACTTAAAGGGGAACAACCCCTTTATGTTTTTCGACAATTTTAAAGGGATACAGACATTTTTCTCTCTTATCTCTCCTATGCTTTTAGTTATAGCCATAAAGCTGACCACACACAGTGAGATAAAGCCTGCCATCTTTTTCCAGAGGGGCTCATGTACTTACCCAAACCATTATTCTAGCCATCGGGCAGGTTTGAAAATTTCAACTGGTGAGAGCTGCATCAGAACTTTCATGCCGTCTCCTCTCAACAGGCATTATTCTGTGCTAGGATCCAGTCATTGGTCCCTACCCAGACCCAGTACCCCAGCAGGCCAGTCCGACACTGGGCAGAAGAGGCACGTGCCTAGGGTCCTAGCACCCCCCTCCCCATTGTTGCACCCTAGACAAGTGCCTCTTTTGCCTACCCCTAGTTCCAGCCCTACCAACTATTGACAGAGGTCCACTTATTTGCCAGCCTCATCAAATGGTGAGATCTCCGAATGAGTGGATCTTTCCACCAATATGGTGGCTGATATCAGAGTAATTCAATGGTTTGGCCCTCATGCCCAGGGTCAGACTGGGGGGTGCAGGCCCCAGGGGCCCTGCAGGTGCCCCCCGCTGGCCATGTCCCATAACTCCCCCCGCAGGGGCCCCCCTAACCCTCCGCAGGGTCCCCCACCCAACATCCTCCCCTGAGCGCTCGTAAGTTTAACGCGTCAGTGCAGAAACAGTTGGGCAGGGGGAGCGCCAGGAAGGGTTGGGTCTGGGCCACCAGGGCCCACTAGAGCCGGGGCCCACTGGGATTTTTCCTGGTGTCCCAGCAGCCCAGTCCGAACCTGCTCGGGCCAAACCATCAAATTGCAACAGCGGGAATAGGAACCGTCAGAACAAGAAGCCAATGCGTCCCTGATCTGAAGGAAAAATCAAACTTGCCCGATTGACACCTGGCCAATATTTTAGCAAAGTATCAGTCAGAGAGACCCGTTGAGGGTCCCCATACATGGTCTGAAGGACCCGAATCAGCTGCTAAAATCTGACCTTGTGTGGGGCACCTTTAGATTGCCCAAAGCCTTTACAGAGAAATACTATAAAAGAATGTCAGCATAGGTGTTCCTTGTACTAAGCACAATTCAGCAGGAACAGCCCTATAACTTTGCTTATAGCCTGCCAGAAACACAAGGGCTGTAACTAAGGGGAAGCAGACCCTGGGGTTGCAGGGGGGCCCAGGAGTGTAGAGGGCCCACTTAATGAGCAATATCAATATATCTTTGCACAAAGTGATACTAATGGACTTCTCTGTATATCAGTTTGAGCAGCTCGTCTTCCTATGGATGGAAAGGCAGAAATCTGGCGGGAATTACAGCCGATACCGAGCGCAGACGGAGAAGCACGTGGTCCTGTGCGTCAGTTCTTTGAAGATTGACCTGCTTATGGATTTCCTCAATGAATTCTATGCTCATCCCCGGCTTCAGGTTGGGAAATCCAGGCAATATTAAAAATACTGTATAGTGAATAGGGAGGCATAAATGGCAGCTGTGAGAGTCCCTCTAGTGGAAGGAGAGGGGAGCGGCTAAAACCCTGTTGAATATAAATAGATGTGAGATAACATTACACTCAGTTACCTTATTGGATCCAGAGGAAATGAAAAATAAAACCCAATTCACCCCGGCAGGGAGAAAATGTCCAGTCTGTAACAATTTTATAATAGGATTTGTATGTATTCAGTACCATAATTCTCTATCCCTTTATTTGCAGGACCATTATGTTGTTCTCCTGTGCCCCACTGAGATGGACCTGCCTGTGAGGAGAGTCCTGCAAATTCCTCTCTGGTCCCAACGAGTCATCTATCTGCAGGGTTCTGCCCTCAAGGACCAGGATCTCATGAGAGCCAAGTGAGTGGGACTCTATAAAGCGCCCTGCACTGTTATCGCTATGCTCCTGGGCCACTGTCTGCCCTTCATATAAAGCAATGCCACATAGCCACAGTGCCCAGCTACACGCTAAACTCTACTGCTGCCCAGCTCTTCACATCACACCCATGAGGCATTATCCACCTTAGTGGGTAACTCCCAATCATACCTTCTACTGCTATTCATACTGTCTATACCATGCCCACCCCCACAAACAGGGCTCTGCACCCATGGGGGTCCCGCACCAGGGGGAATAAGCCCCCAACAACTATTGCCTGATAATGCTGCTATGTGTTCTGGGACATTAAACACAAAGTGGGCACTGAATTCATACTGTTACCCCAGGGTATGCACTGTGTATAGTGTGCCTGAGGGCCCAATAATCACTGTCTTTCACTGTATATAGTATGCTTGGTGTGCCAGTGTCCAGCGCTTGGGGCCCACAATGTGCCATGAAATGTTGGAGGCCAATGAAAAGGCAGGGTTACACCATCAGTCACAGAGCAAGAGGCAGGGACTATTTGCCCACCCAGCCCTGGAACCATGTGGCAGCTGGCAACACCTTGTGTAGCGGCCCCCGCCAAAATGGTTCCAATTGAGCCATTACTGTCTTCTGAGTAACAGGCTACTTAACTAATAACTCATCTACCCACTCAGTCCCTAACTAAACTAACTAGAACTTTTGCACCCCCTGAGATGGCATGATTTACAAATTAACAATCTAACAAATAAAATGGCCACTGCCAAATCTAGAGAGACTCTTTGCTATTGCTCACCTCACAAAATGGAAGCTGGCAAAATCCTCCCTCACACACTTGAAACTAAAGCTCCTCCCACCACCACCTATAATCTTTACCCTAATTTTACTTAATCATACTTCCCAACTGGCCTGATTTTCGTGGGACGTGAAACATATTATCAGATGTTGGGAGGTGTGTAACCTATCCCTGCTCAGTAGTCTGAACTTAGGCCATTTCTCTCAGGCCTCACTCAGGAAGTCAGTCAGTGGCATCATTACTAAAACCTGGGCAGCCATATTGTGACCGGCCACTCCTGCCTTGTGGGATTCCTGGCACCCTGTATAGCTACTTGTGCCCCATAATCTGTTTCTACAACATGGCTGACACATTTAACGGCTTCTCTCAGAACCTCCCTTTTGTTCATTATTTCACATTGTTTATGCCAGTAACAATACTAACCATATCTATTCTGTATGTGTTCCCTTTCTTACTGCCCCAACCTCCCCCTCCTTGGTAAATAACCCCATCTTGCCTTAATTTCCCTCCGACTCTCACCCTATTCCCCTCCTACTCCCTGTCGGCTTCCCTTATGAGCCCCTTCACTTGTTTTCCCTCCCCTCTCCTCTCTTTTTCTCCTGCTTTTTTCCTAGAATTGATGACGCAGAAGCCTGTTTTATACTCAGCAATCGTTTCGAGCGAGACCGCATCGCAGCTGTATGTCTAACGGGGCTTGGGGATGAGGGTGGTGACTGCCATTAGATTTCCTGCTAATAACTGTGATTCATCTAAGTACTGCGGACAGAAAAGAGTCCGTCCTTCCCCCAGCAGGTGGAGAGACTGGCACAAACCATAGATATGGAACAGCCAAGGGCCAATTTACTGGGGAATCAAGATGGACTGCCAAGTTATTAACAGTTTTGTGGCACCTACCATATAGAAATGGGAGCGCACGTGTATGACATCGGAATGGGGGATGTGTCGTACAACCCTACATGGCATGTATTGAAATAATGAGTGAATTGGGGTCCTTACTCATGCACATGTGTGTGCCCCAACATGGCCACCTGCACTGTGAGCTCCCTCCCAGTGAGGGGGTCTTACCGCTCATGATCAGCGCATATGTAGTATAGTTTTCATACCTCACATGTGCCGATTGCCAGGCAAATGAGTACCTCCCATAGAATTTCTATATTTAATTGTGAAATTTCACATGGGGCTAGCCATGTAATTCATTTCCCAGGGTGCCACAGTCATGTGACTTGTGCTCTGTAGTGATGTGTGGGCCGGCCCGATACCCACGGGACCCGCGGGTTTACATTTGAGCATCGTGGGTGAGTTCAGGTTGAACTCTTCTGCCTGCTGCACATCACTAGTGCTCTAATAAACTTCAGTCTCACTTTACTGCTACGTTGTAAGTTGGAGTGATACCCTCCCCCCCCTCCCAGCAGCCGATCAGCAGAACAATGGGAAGGGAGCAAGATAGCAGCTCCCAGTAGGTATCAGAATAGCACTCAATATTAAGAAATCCAAGTCCGGCTTGGGACTCCTCCAGTTACATGGGAGTAGGAGAAACAATAGGTTAGCTGAAAGCAGTTCTAATGTGTAGCGCTGGCTGAAAGCTCAGACTCAGGCACAAGGTACTGAGATGGCGCCTACACACCAATATTACAGCTACAAATACATTTGTTGGTTGAAGAATAAAAGTTTAAATGGCAGAGGGAATTATTTGCTATGTAAACAGTGTAACTAAGAAATTGGAAACTAAGGCCCATACAATTACTGCTTACACCATCCACCTCCATTCCAGGGTACCACCAGGTGTAGCTGACTAGGAGCAATCCATTCCTTGAGGAGAGAGATAATATCTGCCATACTCTTCCTCACCTGTAGGACCATCAGACCATCCTCCGTGCCTGGGCCGTGAAGGACTTCGCACCAAACTGTCCCCTCTACGTTCAGATACTCAAACCGGAAAACAAGTTTCACATCAAATTTGCAGGTACTGTCACGGCTCAGTCCCTCGTGTAGCAAGAAGCTCCGTGCCCTGCGGGTTATAGATCCAGAGCTGGGGGCTAGTAATTGATATCTGTATAAGCAAAATGGGCAACTAAAACGTTTATCATTTATAGACACGCATGTATATTCATGGGGAGGTTTGATGATAAAAATATATTGATTTCTTGATGATTAATGCAAGGGTATGCCATGTTATGGTGCGTTACGTCCTTATATAATAAATACAGCGGCAGCCATCAGTCATGTTTGTTTGCTCTGCTGCTTATAACATAATAACATAAATATATTGTTACGCTCCAGTGCTGCATTCAGAAATAATCCATTTATGAGAGTTGCAGTCTACAAAGGGGAAACCAATGGGGAGTTTTCACTGGTTGCTCTGCCTCTTATGAGGAACAGTCAGTATGGCAGCTATGCCAGACAACTAAACAAGGGCCCGGGGCAGAATTAACCTACAGAAAATAATAATAAATAAATAAATAAAGGTTAATGCCAACCCTGGTCATAATAAGACCTGTTTTCCTTTCCTTTTCCTTCAGCTGGATACTGGGGGTATTCATGGCCTGTGTGTGGTTATTAGGTGAAGCCAATTTGGATCACAGTGTCTGGGTAATGTCATTTACCACTAGACCATGTGTAATATTTCTTCTTCTCTTACCTTCTGTTCTCTTATTCTCTTCTATAGATCATGTGGTCTGTGAAGAAGAATTCAAGTACGCCATGTTGGCTCTAAATTGCGTCTGCCCAGCGACTTCCACCCTGATAACTCTGCTCATCCACACCTCTAGGGGGCAGTAAGTGGCAAATGTTCTTTATTTCTGGTCTATTCTCTACTCCTCACATCCTGCACTACTAATTTTTTCTCCATATCATTTTTAGTGTGGACTTTGGGGGGGATGTAGCAAATAGAATGCAGAAAAAGAAAATAATTAAGAACATACTTTTTGAACAATTTGATATTATTTGCGTCAGGAAAAGAATCAATCATTGTTTCCTTTGTCTTCCATTTTAATTTAGAACCTCCCATGCTTATTTTCCACTTTCTCAGGACCGCCCCCACGGAACAGTTACATCAGTATAATTTAATTAATAAAAGCTGCAGGTTCGGACTGGAGGGTGCAGGTCCACCGGGGCTGCTGCCTCAAGGGCCCCTGCACCCCCCACATGGGCCCCTTTAGAAACCCCACAGGGGCCCCCACCACCCATCCGACCCCCTCCACTGAGCTTGCTTAAATTAAACTTACTTTTAGTGCGTTGGGGGAGGGAGAATGGAGATTCAGGGGAGTGCCCTGTGGGGATCGGGTCTGGGCCAAATCCGACCCTGTACAGCTGCCTCAGAAGTACCCCCTGATCTGCCTCAGAAGTACACCCTGAGCCCCCATAATCTTCCCTCAAATACTCACTAACCACTTCTTTTCACCTCTCACTCCACACTTACTGTCACTTTACACACCAACATGAACTCTAACTACTAGCCATGCTAGTTACCCTGACCTTATGTCTCAGCCGCCCTCCCTTTAGAATGTAAGCTCTTGTGAGCAGGGCCCTCCCCCTAGTGTCTCCGACCCTCATCCAATGTAACTGCAAACCATGTTTGTGAATTGTTTATATGTACATGTTAACTGTTATGTCTTTGTACCCCTTTACTCTGTAAAGCGCTGCGTAAATTGATGGCGCTATATTAATAATAATAATAATAATAATAAATCCCTGGTAGGCCCTCTCTAAATAAATTCCCTACAGATTATAGGGAAGGTTTGCCTCTTTTCTCTACCAGTCTACGGCTTGTTTACCTAACATAAAGATCTTTCTATTTTGCCTTTCTAGAGACAGTGCCAGTTCTCCGGATCAGTGGCAGAACACCTACAGCCGCTGCTCGGCCAATGAAGTTTATCACATCCGACTGAGTGAAAGCAAATTCTTTGGAGAGTATGAAGGGAAAAGCTTTACCTATTCATCCTTCCACGCACATAAAAAGTGAGTATCCCTTATTAAAATCACTTCTCTGAGTGGAGTTGATCACAAAGAGGCGCCTGCCTAGAGCATAATGGTGGGGTGATTTGTGCATATCCTTCTGCACCCCCTTTATACAGTCTCTTGTCCCCCCACTGCTGCATGTAAACAAGTGTATGTGGTATACAAGAGCAAAGCTTTTGGAGCACACAAGAGCACCCTTTGATAATACTAGTTCTGGTCCACTTGGAATTAGGAAATATTTTTCCTACTTCTAGGGCAGCTGCCCCCGGGGCTACACAGCGGGGTATTTATATAAACTATAGTAGGGTTTCTGTAGCAAACACCCCAGCTGTACCAGTGCAGGAATGGCTGCCCCCGGGGCTACACAGCGGGGTATTTATATAAACTATAGTAGGGTTTCTGTAGCAAACACCCCAGCTGTACCAGTGCAGGAATGGCTGCCCCCGGGGCTACACAGCAGGGTATTTATATAAACTATAGTAGGGTTTCTGTAGCAAACACCCCAGCTGTACCAGTGCAGGAATGGCTGCCCCCTGGGGCTACACAGCGGGGTATTTATATAAACTATAGTAGGGTTTCTGTAGCAAACACCCCAGCTGTACCAGTGCAGGAATGGCTGCCCCCGGGGCTACACAGCGGGGTATTTATATAAACTATAGTAGGGTTTCTGTAGCAAACACCCCAGCTGTACCGGTGCAGGAATGGCTGCCCCCGGGGCTACACAGCAGGGTATTTATATAAACTATAGTAGGGTTTCTGTAGCAAACACCCCAGCTGTACCAGTGCAGGAATGGCTGCCCCCGGGGCTACACAGCGAGGTATTTATATAAACTATAGTAGGGTTTCTGTAGCAAACACCCCAGCTGTACCGGTGCAGGAATGGCTGCCCCCGGGGCTACACAGCAGGGTATTTATATAAACTATAGTAGGGTTTCTGTAGCAAACACCCCAGCTGTACCAGTGCAGGAATGGCTGCCCCCGGGGCTACACAGCGGGGTATTTATATAAACTATAGTAGGGTTTCTGTAGCAAACACCCCAGCTGTACCAGTGCAGGAATGGCTGCCCCCGGGGCTACACAGCAGGGTATTTATATAAACTATAGTAGGGTTTCTGTAGCAAACACCCCAGCTGTACCAGTGCAGGAATGGCTGCCCCCGGGGCTACACAGCAGGGTATTTATATAAACTATAGTAAGGTTTCTGTAGCAAACACCCCAGCTGTACCAGTGCAGGAACGGCTGCCCCCGGGGCTACACAGCGGGGTATTTATATAAACTATAGTAGGGTTTCTGTAGCAAACACCCCAGCTGTACCAGTGCAGGAATGGCTGCCCCCGGGGCTACACAGCGGGGTATTTATATAAACTATAGTAGGGTTTCTGTAGCAAACACCCCAGTTGTAACAGCGTAGGGCACTTATATTGGAATTACCTTTCTACACTTTCATTTTTTGGTGTTACTGTTCCTTTAATAAAGTAACAAGTAGGAGTTTCCCACAGAAAGAGCTCGTCAGTATTCCCCCTACATCACAGAACTATTAGAAGGAAATAAAATGCCCATTAAACGCTATTCTCAGCATTCTACCTTCAGCGCTCCCTCTGCGTACAGAAATAGCCTGGCCTCCGACCTGCATTCAGCTAGACTCGGAGCTGCATTATAGGAAGGTCCAAGCCTCAGCTGCAACAGAGAAAAGCAAATCAGATAACTCCAAGTCTTCAAAAATTGAATTTTCTTGGGGGACACCCTGCTAAATGTTCCTTGGGTCGTGCTATCTCCCTATACTGCTTATTGATTTTATTTTCCAGGCTTGCTGCTACATCTCCTGCATTTTAAACCCACATGAAATGGTTATTTCTACCCATTTATGTTGCATGTTTTGATTTGTTATGGTTATGCATCCAAATGTTAGAGGCCACGCCACCGATCTACCCCAGATCCACCCCAGATCCACCACAAACCATGCCCATTTCTGTGAGCCCCCTTTCTTTTGGGGGTCCATGAATTAGACAAGTCTTGCCTAAACAGAGACAGCTCAGAGGTATTGTATGTGCAGGGTTTTCAATATTCCCATCTACCTCTTTGTTTTTTATCCCAGGAGTCCAGGGGCAAGCCTTTATCCTGATAAATGTAGGCCTCCTATAATGCAGGGTCTTGGTTGATCCCTTCATTTTTGGGATTTTATTACTCAGGATTAAAGCTGCAGGTTCCAAGCCCAGATTTATTTTGTTTCTCTATTACAAGCCTCTGAACTGCAGCTCTTTTACTGACTTCCTAGTGTGAAACTTCTCCCCTTTTGCTTTCTGAGCATTCCTTCTCTCTCCAACTATAAAGACCCCAAAGAGCTGCCTACTGTGCATGCCTGATTGATTTTAATTGGAGCAAAGGCAGTGAGCATGCCCAGTAGGCACCTCTTTGAGATCTTCATAGTCAGAGAGAAGGAGGGCTCAGAAAGCAAAAGGGGGCAGAGTTTCACTCTAGACAAGGAAGTCAGTAAAAGAGCTGCAGTTCAACAGCTTGTAATAGAGGGGCAAAATAAATCTGCATGTAGGGAAAAAGGGGTGTTATTCCGGGGGTTGTACAGAGTACAAGATTTAAAAAAGAAAATAAAAAGGTTTACTTACTCTTTCAAGGCCCTCTTTAATTCACCCAGATACTGCAATCATAAAACAATCAAATCTGATTGCAGCTTCATTGTCTCAGAAAGAGGTGGGCAAACCCAGTGATTGTAGCTCTGCAATGTAAAACCCAAACTGCTTCCATATATGATTAAAATCAGCACCCAGGGCTGGCCAGGCGTGATGTCCGCCTCTTGTTTTACATACATCTCCATTTGTATTTCCTCAGTGTTTCCAATTATACATTATCATACGCAAACATTATCACTGCTGTGCAATTTCCTTCTGCGAGCGTCGTGACTGCTGTACGTTTGTTCAATATGGATTTATGGACAAATACATGGCACTGCGGCTAATAATGGGGATTGCTTATCTATGGGATAATGTGCCCCTCGCTATGTAAGGATAATTAGATTTGCTTATGTGCATACATTACTCACAGTACATCCCAACTAATCTTAAACCTGTTTTATAAATCTGTGGTGGTGGGCCCTTCGATATTTTATTTTCTCAGTGGAGCTTACAATCTAAAGGTGGCCATACATGGGGCGATTCTAGCTGCCGATATCGGTCCCTTAGACTGATTCGGCAGCTAATCGGCCTTTGTATGGGCACTACCAACAGGCCTGCCCGACCGATATCTGGCCTGAAATCGTGCAGATCTTGATCAGGCAGGTTAGAAAATCTAGTCGGATTGGGGACCTGCATCGGCTCGTTGATGTGGTCCCCGAACCAACTTTGCCTATACCCGTTGTTATAATTCGATCGTTTGGCCCCAGGACCAAATGATCGAATTAGCCTGGATTCTCCCGATATTGCCCACCCGTAGGTGGGGGATATTGGAAGAAGATCCGCTTGCTTGGCGACATCGCCAAGCAAACGGATCTGAAGGTGTATGGGCACCTTAAGGGTCTCACATTCACACACAATTGGCATTTTCGTTAGGAGCCAATTAACCTGATTGTATATTTGTGAAAACTAGAAACTCACAGAGACAACAGGGTGGGCCCATCACTAGGGCATTTAGTTCCATTCCAGGATGGAATACAGCTCCTTTAGTCAAATTCCAGGATGGAATACAGCTCAGGGTCCCAGTGCTGCAAGGCAGTGACCAGTGAGCAGGCCTACAATCAGGAGGTACTGCAGTCAGGGGCCCCATAGCGTAAGCTGACTAACCATGGTCAAGGTTTTGGCAAAATGGGACATGAATGGGGTGGATCAGGGGTGTGGCTTTGGGCGCCCGGCCCATTTTTTAATTTGGGTGTCCATTCTACTCATTGGCGGGGCCGTCTTCAAAGGTTAACAGTTGTGGCTTCTTGGAAGGGGCTCTCTGATTCCTGATGGTGACCTTGTCAATGAGCCACCATGGCATTCACCTGTAAGATAAGCTGCCCCTTAGTTTATAGAGTAAAATGAACCTTATAACATGTTATAAAGATTTTATATGTTTTGCTGCAAGACACTAAGGTATATTTTGCTATAAATGGAATAAAAAGACCCCTAAATTCTCAACTGTGTGTTAAGTAGAGGGACATAACTTCCCTAACACTAAATCATTCTTTTTTTTGCCTAATCTGAAATATGTGGGTTGCAGTTATCTGTACCTAAGCAGAGAATGTGCCTATTACTGGCATTCTAATTCGATTGTTTGGCCCCAGGGCCTAACGACCGAATTAGCCTGAATTAACCCGATATCGCCCAGGGGAGATATCGGGAGAAGATCCGCTCACTTGGCGACCTCGTGTAACATGTATGGCCACCTTAAGCATGAAATGAAAACCCTAGGGAGGTTCCCCTAAATGACTCTTTCTTAACTGGTAATTTTAAGACCACCAAAAATGTCTTCATGCACCTTAAGTTTCAAAATGCTTTTCAAAGGTAGCTTGGTGAATTGAGTAGAGATGCAAAAAAATCGAGGATTCTGCTCAGTACTCAGCCTATTCCTGGTACAGAGATTTAGATGAATCCTTTGGGTTGAGTCATAATTCAAATTCATGTGATTTCAAAACACAGGAAAGCTGATAACATTTCTAACACATTTTTAGTATTTTCTTCAAAATGAATAGATTCAGTTTCAGTTTCTCCAGAACTGAGAACATTTCCATCCACCTTTGTTTGCACTTCCTAGGACAAATAAGAAATACTTAGCAGGCCTGAATACGAGACATGCTTGTTGGGTTTGTTGGACCTCTTGGCTCGTAACTTTCTCCTTTTTTTTTTTCATCACACACCAGATGAGCCCCTCTTCATCTACAGAGGCCATAACAAATAAAAGAAAGTACAATATGCATATTGTGTCTTGGTTGCATGCTCTTTTCCACTGCTCATGTTACCCTTCATCAGGACACTGGCAGAGAGAGTCTTCAAAAACCAACAAGGGTTGATTAGGATTATATGTAGGCCCTATTTTATTCTCCTTCCGGCTCCATTACTGATTAATACAGCAACAAGGGAAGAGTCACAGTCCATGTACATTATTACAACCCTATCTAAACCCAGTGGTATATAAACCGCCATGGTCAGTCACTACAAACTAGATATTATTGTCATTTGTGACCCATTTGGTATTCACAGGTACGGGGTCTGTTTGATTGGTGTCCGTCGGGATAACAAAACCAGCATCCTGCTGAATCCAGGGCCTTGCCATATAATGTCCTCAACAGATACCTGCTTCTACATAAATATCTCAAAAGAAGAGAACTCGGCATTCAGTTTGAAAGACAACGAAGAAGCCAAGAAATCCGGGTACCCAAAGTCTACCTACCATGGGCTGACAAGGCTCCCTGTTCACAGCATTATAGCAAGCATGGGTAAGTCCCAAGATATTGAGTATAAATAAATCTAAAGCAACTGGACTTGTTAAGGAATCATTGAAGATGTTTCACTACTCATCCGAGCAGCTTCTTCAGTTCAACTGACTGGTATGGGAATGGATTGAAGAAACGTCTTCAGTGATTACTTAACAAGTCCAGTTGCTTTAGATTTATTTATACTAGATACTGTATACCATGACCTGGATGAATGAAAATCTTCATAGTCGTAAGTCCTATGAGTTTCTACAATAAACACTGCACAGTGTAACTGGAGAAAGATATGCTTTGTTCTTCAGATCTGAAGCTAAGTTAATATACCCATCTTTACCTCAACGTCAGAAGAATTGATGCTTCAGGTTTATCAATCAATAGTGTTTGTTTCCCCACTGACACAACGTCTAACCTCTCTCTCTCTGTCTATAGGAACAGTGGCCATGGATCTCCAAGGCTCCAGAAGCCCAGAGAGTGTGGATGGGAATATGCTGAGCCCACCTGCTGATGGAACTCATACAAGGAAACACAGTATAGACGCAGTGCTAGATGTTGTGGATGGCGACACCAGTACAAATTTCGACCTTTTGAGTGACCAATCAGAAGATGAGACCAGCCAGTCAGACGAGGAGCTGGATTCCTCCATCAAGTAGGTGCTATGAAAGTAGGCGTGGGGGCTTTTATTTAAGCAAAAGGCTTAAGATGCACAGTAACATGGTACCAAACAGTTTCCATCAAAAGTGTTTGTTTATGTAGAAGAGGCAGTCGCTATAATATTCAGTGGGGAAAAAAAGAATAGTTTAATCTTCAATATTATATCTCCTCAGCCTGGTTAAGGGATACCCCTCAAACACACCGTACATTGGCAGCTCACCCACTCTGTGCCACTTGCTCCAGCAGAAGAATCCATATTGTTGCCTGCGTCTTGACAAGGTACCAGAGTCTGTCAATGTATCTGTCCAGTCACCTGCCTAAATGTATTCTATGCTCTGTAATGAGTATGTGTCTGATAAATGAAATGGCCATCTTGCTTGCATTCTACCTCCACCATTGGCCAATATTCCATATTAACTATGTCTCTCTTGTGCGCAGAGCTGCCAACATTACCCATATGAAGATGCAAGGGCATATGGCTTTAGAAATGCACTGGTGATAGTGTCTGCAGAGCATGCTGGTAACGGGCTGTATAACTTTATTGTTCCACTAAGAGCTTACTACAGAGGCAAGAAGGAGCTAAGTCCCATCATCCTGCTTCTGGAGAACCCGTAAGAACCAGTATACAAGATGCATTAATTATGTAGTGCAATTGTAGCAGTTATAGGGAAGGTTAGGTAGAGACACTGGAGGAATATGGAGCAGTATGAGGAGTTATAGGGAGGGGTTATATGGAGCAATAGGAGGAGTTATAGGGAGGGGTTATATGGAGCAATAGGAGGAGTTATAGGGAGGGGTTATATGGAGCAATAGGAGGGGTTATAGGGAGGGGTTATATGGAGCAATAGGAGGAGTTATAGGGAGGGGTTATATGGAGCAATAGGAGGGGTTATAGGGAGGGGTTATATGGAGCAATAGGAGGAGTTATAGGGAGAGGTTATATGGAGCAATAGGAGGAGCTATAGGGAGGGGTTATATGGAGCAATAGGAGGGGTTATAGGGAGGGGTTATATGGAGCAATAGGAGGAGTTATAGGGAGGGGTTATATGGAGCAATAGGAGGAGTTATAGGGAGAGATTATATGGAGCAATAGGAGCAGTTATAGGGAGGGGTTATATGGAGCAATAGGAGGAGTTATAGGGAGGGTTATATGGAGCAATAGGAGGAGCTATAGGGAGGGGTTATATGGAGCAATAGGAGGAACTATAGGGAGGTATTATATGGATCAATAGGAGGGGTTATAGGGAGGGGTTATATGGAGCAATAGGAGGAGTTATAGGGAGGGGTTATATGGAGCAATAGGAGGAGTTATAGGGAGAGATTATATGGAGCAATAGGAGCAGTTATAGGGAGGGGTTATATGGAGCAATAGGAGGAGTTATAGGGAGGGTTATATGGAGCAATAGGAGGAGCTATAGGGAGGGGTTATATGGAGCAATAGGAGGAGCTATAGGGAGGTATTATATGGATCAATAGGAGGAGTTATAGGGAGGGGTTATATGGGGCAATAGGAGGAGTTATAGGGAGGGTTATATGGAGCAATAGGAGGAGTTATAGGGAGGGGTTATATAGAGCAATAGGAGGAATTATAGGGAGGGTTATATGGAGCAATAGGAGGAGTTATAGGGAGGGTTATATGGAGCAATAGGAGGAGTTATAGGGAGGGGTTATATGGAGCAATAGGAGGAGTTATAGGGAGGGGTTATATAGAGCAATAGGAGGAGTTATAGGGAGGGTTATATGGAGCAATGAGGAGTTATAGGGAGGGTTATATGGGGCAATAGGAGTCACTGTGTATCTGCCCACACAAGCATTATTAAAATGTCTTCGCAAATTGTGAGTATTAATTTGAGCTCCTCCCCCAGGCCAGATGTTCAGTTCCTGGAAGCCATTTGCTGGTTCCCTCTGGTCTACTACATGGTTGGATCCATCGATAAGTAAGTAACTATGAGTCTGTGTTTACTCAGTAGCTCTCGGGGTGACACTGATATTGTATTAAACATAACATTATGAGCTAGGGCTTTAGTTTTTTGACTGATGATTTCCTGGCCAAAACACAGCATGAAAACCTCATAGCTAGCTGCTATGGCCGCCCTAAAGTCAAGGGCCAGGCATGGGTGAGGTTAGCCCAAAACTGAACACTTTCGATGTTGGTGTATGGCAGTGATAATGATCCCACTCTCTCCCCAGTCTAGATGACATGCTGCGCTGTGGGGTCAGTTACGCGGCACACATGGTAGTTGTTGGAGAGGAAAGCTCTATGATTGCAGAAGAAGACTACATGGCTGACGCGCGCACTATTGTCAATGTGCAGACTTTATTTAGGTATAGTGGCCTGAATTAACCAGAGAACCCTTGTGCATTATGGCTTTGCTTCTCATAAAGAACCAGCGCTTTGCTGTGATTCAACCCACTGGCACAACAGGTCACTGTGTTCTCCAGCTCCCATGGCTTTGTGGGTGGGTTTCGATGGGATTGTTATTACAATGGTTGTTTGTTCACATATGACCAACTTTGAAGTCGATTGGCTCTGCCCAGCCTGTGTGCAAAAGAAGCATAATGTGCTAGGGCAATATGGCTCCCCTTCCCCCCGCAGGTCTTCCCACTCCATTTATGCTGTTATATGGAAGAGTGGGTCAGGGGAGCAATGGAAGCATCCCTCTTATGGCTCCCTACCTGACCCCTCTTCTTCAAGACCTTCAAGATGGAAGGTCCATACCTTCCACCTTGAAGGTCTTGAAGAACTTGAACTCAAAATTCAAACAACCACTACTCAGTATTAATGCATTGCTAATAGCGCATGAGAATATGGGTCGTTATGGGTTACAGCTGGCCATGTTATTATATTATTCCTGACTTTTCTTCTTTTCTTAGGCTGTTCCCAGGGTTGAACATCATCACAGAGCTAACGCATCCTGCAAACATGAGGTTCATGCAGTTCAAAGCCAAGGATAAATACTCCGTTGTACTCTCCAAGCTGGAGAAGGTACCGATACCTACTGCTGTAACCCCTTCAGTAATCACCATCATCTTCCCCTCTCTTTAATATTCTTTTAATATCTGCGTCTCCCCTCTTTCTCCTCCCTCTGGCTCTTCCGCTCCATCTTTCCTGTTCTCACCCATCCCTTCTGTCTTTCTTTCTTTTTCCTTCTGTCCCTTCTTCACAGCTCTCTCCTCCCACAGAGGGAACGGGAACGGGGCTCGAACCTGGTCTTCATGTTCAGACTGCCCTTTGCCGCTGGGAAGGTTTTCAGCGTCAGCATGTTAGACACCCTCCTATACCAGGTACTGTATATACCAGTATATATATACTGTCATATGGGTGCTGATATCCCCCTGTGTAACACTAAGGGTAATGGCACAAAGGTACCTCTGGGTGCTGCGAGTGACATTTTTTTTTGGGCACCAAGATTCTCTACCCCCCTTTTGTGCTATGTAGTAGCCTTAACGTGTTCCTGCAGCCACTGATGAGTGCATTTCCATCTTCACACCGGGCCATATACACACTTTGCCTAAACAAATATGGTTGGTCCAGTCATTGTGCCTGGCTCCAGTGCTGTAACAATAGAGGAGGCAGATCCTGACCCCGGGGGGCTCGGGCTACAGGGTCTGCTTTCTCTATTTAGTAGGTAAATCTCCACTCCACCAAGGTAGGAGAATGGGTAGGGAGCGGGGATTTACAGGCCAATGGGTGGGGGACACGTTAGAGCTGAGGGACGATGCGTCAGGGCAAGGGGGCCAAAGTGAGTTTGCTGCTCTGCGTCGGGCCCCTCTGAAGATTTTTTTGCAGGGGGGTCCAGTGCAGAGTAGTTACGCCACTGCCTGGCTCTTTTAGGTCCTTTAGTCGTAGAACTGAAGAGCCACTTATTGCAAACAGGACTAGAACTTTAGCTCCATGTGCCCCTACTGCCTACTTATTAGTTGTTATGGGTTACTAGACCTGCAGCACTTGGCACCTTATGGCTTATACCCTCACTTGGCCCCTCAATATCAGTGTTTAAGGCCCCTATTCAGTTAATTGATTCACTTTGTCTAGCCAAAGCGCTCTCAGTATAGTACCCTACCATCCAGAGTCCCTACTAAGGAGATAGTGACCCCTTGTGGCAGGCTGAGAAATAACAGCAAATAATTCTCAAAATACTGACTATTGTATGAATCTGTTCTATATCAGTGATCCCCAACCAGTGGCTCGGGGGCAACATCTTGCTCACCAACCCCTCTGATATTGTTTCCAGGGTCTCAAAATTGGTGCCCATTTTTAAATTTTTGGCTTATAGGCACATTTTAGAAGCACAATGACACAATTATACTCCTAGCAGAGCCTCCCGCAGGCCAAGTAGCCAATCACAGCCCTTATTTGGCACCCCCAAAGATGCTTGTGTGGCTCACCAACACTTTCTTAGTGTGGTTCATAAGTAAAAAGTTTTGGGGATCCCTGTTCTACACCCGTTATCCATCTATATAAAGTCACACTACAACTTTACCTAGTTATAACTTGATTCTTCTGCTTCTTCCTGGTATTGTGCAGTCATTTGTTAAGGATTACATGATCTCCATCACACGACTGCTGCTCGGCCTGGATTCCATGCCTGGTTCTGGATTCCTCTGTGCCGTAAGTCTCTCCTCATCTATATGGTCCCCTTTCCCCTTACCTTGGCCTAGATCACACTACACTGTTTATTGGACCTGTAAGGGTTGTTTGGGCCTCTGTGTACCAGAACTGTCAGAACCTATTTTCAATCCCAGTCTGGCCTGGGCACAGCTGTTGATATTTGTCTTGTCTATGTTGCAAAGTTTCTGACTTTTCTGACGTGGCGCCACTTTAGCTCCGAGTGACAGAAGAAGACCTGTGGATCCGTTGCTATGGGCGGCTGTATCAGAAGCTCTGTTCCACTACAGGCGATATTCCCATTGGGATATACCGTACTGAGACACACTTGCTGCCTGCCTCTGAGGTACATCTGATGCCCTTCATTCACCCCCCATTTTACCCCATTTGGCCAGATCAGAACTGGTCGATCTGCTTTCATTTTGCCCATTTGGCCCTGATTTTCTTTGTATTCATATCTAATTATTTTCCTTTTTTCTTCTCTTCTCTCTAATATTCACCTTTTACAACCCCTTATGAAGTCTCAGGTATCAATCAGTGTTGAAGATTATGAAGATACAAGAGAGACTCGATGGGGAGACCCTAGCCAGGGGCGACCCCTTCACCGGAACTCAACCTCCAGTGACCAATCAGAGCACCCCTTACTGCGCAGAAAGAGCATGCAGTGGGCCAGAAGGCTAAGCCGCAAGGGAGCAAGGCAGCCTGGGAAATCGGCTTCGGAACGAATCAGCCAGCAGCGAATGAGTCTGTACCGGCGGTCGGAGCGGCAGGAACTCAATGCACTGGTCAAGACCAGGATGAAGCATTTGGGGCTCTCCACTGCTGAGTACAGTATGAAACAGAGTACACCCAACACTAATGTGGGATATATATATACTGGGGGATTGTATCATCTACATCAAGAGCCATGATTAGCCTGTAAATTATATGCTTATAAACAGTGCTTAGTGATGTCTCTCATGTATTATAAGGGATAATGTACCCCCTACTGTAAATGATAAGGATATTAGCAGTCACTGAGGGGTTCTGTGCCCCCCATATAAAGGCACAAGGCTGCAGGCTGAGTTATACAGGGAACTCTGAGTATCACTCATGTATTATAAGGGATAATGTACCCCCTACTGTAAATGATAAGGATATTAGCAGTCACTGAGGGGTTCTGTGCCCATATAAAGGCACAAGGCTGCAGGCTGAGTTATACAGGGAACTCTGAGTATCACTCATGTATTATAAGGGATAATGTACCCCCTACTGTAAATGATAAGGATATTAGCAGTCACTGAGGGGTTCTGTGCCCATATAAAGGCACAAGGCTACAGGCTGAGTTATACAGGGAACTCTGAGTATCACTCATGTATTATAAGGGATAATGTACCCCCTACTGTAAATGATAAGGATATTAGCAGTCACTGAGGGGTTCTGTGCCCATATAAAGGCAATGAGATGTATATTTAGCATGGGTATGAGTATTATTATTTTAACATCTGAAACTTTTCTGCTTTTTTTACAGTGGACATTATGGACACTGACAACACTTTGTCCTATATCCTAATAAACCCATCTCCAGATACCAAACTGGAACTTAATGATGTTGTGTAAGTTTCTCCCTGTTTCTTCCCATGATAACGGTCTCATGTTTATACCCCTCTTTCCACTGTTAATAGCCCCTAAATTCCTGTCACCAGCCCAAGCCCTGTACATACACACATGGGGGCTCATAAAGCAACGCTCTTCATTATTATTATTATTAATATGCCCCTGGGCCCCAGTGGGCCTCGCACACCGTAGTCCAACCCCCATCCCAGTCGTGAATGCTGCGGTTTTCTCTTTACAGTTGATGTATTTTGTTGTTTTTCTCAAATCTGAATATGGTATTGGATTCATTTGATAGAGTATATATATACAGTATATATAATATACAGTTTGTTTATTTCCCTATGGGACCAAACTGTAAATTATATCCTTATAAACGGTGCTTAGTGATGTCATCAGTTATAATCGGAGCTTAGTGATGTCATTTCTGTCACATGACTCACTAAAACTTGAATATTATAATAAATAAAGTACCCCCTGTTGTAAAATATGAGGATATTAGAAGTCACCCCGGAGTTCCATGACCTTTATATGGTCATGAACTCCCCGGTGACTTATAATATCCCTATATTATACAATAGGGGGTACTGTATTCACTATATATTGTTTCCTTTGCAGTTACCTCATCCGACCAGACCCTCTTACTCTGGTGTCTATGAAGTCCCGTAAAGCTAGCGTCACACGCTCGGAAGGCACGGTATACGACATGAAGGACAGCACCCATCTGTGATGTCACATCTTGCGCAATAACGGCGTGAGATTCTGGAAGTGGAGGACAAGGAAAGGTCGTGGTGTTGGGGACATTGTCTCGCTTGGGGCTGACGGTGACAATATTTAGAGGCCACAGTGTCACATCCTGGTAACATGCAAGGATCTCAACCCTACTCATTGTCCCTGTCAATACCTTTTGTCCTGCTCTGTGGCTTCCCAGACGTGCAGGCTGCTCCCTGGAACCTCTGCTTATATCACAAGCGACTAGATGAATGTATTAAACGAAGGGAGATGATTGGCCAGCTACAGTAGCCCCTCAGTTCAGGATTTGGGGGCCCAGGTGCTATGCTTCTGGGTTAATGGCTGCTGAGCTGAGAAACTGGCTGGTAGCCATGATAGCCCCTTCTGGAAAACGAGTCTCAATCAGAAGTAGTAGAGTAGGTATATAATATTTTTGCTAGACAAACAACTGAATAAACCCCTAGACTTTATAAAATCAAAAGATTCTGCTTATTTTTGCTACACAGAGGTCTGAAAAAGTTATTTCTGCTACCCGGAGTCTGTTTGTTGGTCCAATCAGAAAGTAAGATTTGCCCTACAGGGTTTCCATATCCCTCTGCACACTTTAAGCTCCTCCCTCCCAACATTATATGTCCCAAGCCACATTGAAGACTAGTGTGCTTTTATCTAAAGCCGCAGCCTTGGGTATGGGGCTAGCTACTGGAGCCACAGAGCCATTGTAATTGATAATGTCCTGGAAAGGCTAACAGCGGCCCTGGCTTATAGCACCATGGAATCATCACTTTGGTTGATGGCCATAGACCAGCAATGAACATCAGAACCCCAGTATTTCTGGGTGTCCCTGAGGGTTTTCATATAGAGGAGACCCTAGGATTTCTACACAGAAACATTCACCAGCAAACGAGGGGACCAAACCTTAATCTCCAGACCTAAAATAGTAAAGGAGCCTCCTAGGCCTCCTTTCCCCGTATACAGATTACATGAGGAACATCTAAAGGTACCAAGCTCAGACTGCCCTTGGTTCAGTGTTAGAGATGCCAGTCTTAAGCCTTAGACGACGTGCCAAACATGTGTAAATGCACATTTGAGGTTTTTAGATGTTAAGCCACCGTACCAACATCAAGGTAACCCCCATAGAGTGACCCTAAGCCTTTAACCTTTGGTCATCATTTTTATAGGCTTGCACCTCCCTGCTTGGTCTCCTCACCAAAGCATTGGTCCTACAGGCTTATCCTCCCTACTGTAGCTCAGACATCTCCACGGCCTACATCCATTTGTAAACCCATAAGCCCACCATTAAAGGAACAGGTGTTGGGGGTGCATGTATTTGATATCCAGGCAACCAACAAACTTCAATGCAGTTGCGGCAAACTGATAACCATCCCCTTAAGGCAGTGTGAAAGTGAGTGCTGGTCTGTGAGATACACAGGTACAACAGTGGTACAGTATTGTGTATATGGCCATCCCATAACTTGGTAGACATTGTTTGTCTTGATTGTATAAGTGTAAATCTGTATCTGTACATGATCAGGATCCTGTGTGTAATGTTGTGTTTTGAGTCTTGATGCGCAACTCTTGACCTATTAAGTTGTCTATTGTGTCCAGCCTTGCCGAGGGCGAGCTACATTCCATCTGTGGGGTAGGGGAGATAGGCTTGGAAGCTCTGTATCCAGCCCTGCGCAGGTTGCTAGGCACAGAAGGTGCACATGATTACCCTATGGGAGTAAGGAGTAACATATTTTGCCATTAATCACTGTGAAATAAAGAATGTGCCCAAAAATCTTCTTACTGGTCTTTGTTTCCTTCTTTTACTAGAGCCTTACTATCCCATTACTCCTCAGTGGAACTAAAGTCTGATGCTTCTAGACCAGGGCAGTCCAACCCAATAGTGGGCCAGCTATTACTCACCATGTTCAAGCGCCTGATTATATGAAAATGATGATACAGGTATGGGATCTGTTATCCAGAATGCTCGCGACCTGGGGCCTCAGGATAAGGGATCTTTCCATAGTTTGAATCTCCATGCTTTAAGTTTACTAAAAAATCATTTAAACATTAAATAAACCAAATAGAATTGCTTTCCATCCAATAAGGATTAATTATATCTTAGTTGGGATCAAGTACAGGTACTGTTTTATTATTACAGAGAAAAGGGAATCATTTAACCATGAAATAAACCCAATAGGGCTGTTCTGCCCCAATAAGGGGTAATTATATCTTAGTTGGGATCAAGTACAGGTACTGTTTTATTATTACAGAGAAAAGGGAATCATTTAACCATGAAATAAACCCAATAGGGCTGTTCTGCCCCCAATAAGGGGTAATTATATCTTAGTTGGGATCAAGTACAGGTACTGTTTTATTATTACAGAGAAAAGGGAATCATTTAACCATTAAATAAACCCAATAGGGCTGTTCTGCCCCCAATAAGGGGTAATTATATCTTAGTTGGGATCAAGTACAGGTACTGTTTTATTATTACAGAGAAAAAGGAATCATTTAACCATTAAATAAACCCAATAGGGCTGTTCTGCCCCCAATAAGGGGTAATTATATCTTAGTTGGGATCAAGTACAGGTACTGTTTTATTATTACAGAGAAAAGGGAATCATTTAACCATTAAATAAACCCAATAGGGCTGTTTTGCCCCAATAAGGGGTAATTATATCTTAGTTGGGATCAAGTACAGGTACTGTTTTATTATTACAGAGAAAAAAAATATTTTCTAAAAATTAGAATCATTTGTTTAAAATGGAGTCTATGGGAGATGGTCTCTCCGTAATTTGGAACTTTCTGGATAACAGGTGTCCGGATAATGGATCCTATACCTGTACAATAAAAAGTCTATGGAGCCCTTGTGTAGACTGGGGGGCTCAGAAATCCTTTGAAGGGCCACATTCAGCCAGTGGCCTCCAGTTGGACAGCCCTGACCATCTGCACATAGGATCGAACAACCCTGGATAATTTTCATTAATGGGGCCCTGATCTTTTTCCTCTTCTGTCTACTGTTGCAGTAGAGCGAAAGACATCTTTTTGCGTCTACATTTGAGTGTCTGGTCCTGTCTGGACCAGAACGAAGGGAAAGCAGAAGAAGCTGAGGAAGATGGCGATGGTGCAGGTTTTAGCGAACAGAAGCTATTCTGAGACAATTTGCAATTGGTCTTCTTTTTTCCATTATTTGTCATTTTTGAATTATTTAGCTTTATATTCAGCAACTCTCCAGTTTGGAATTTTAGCAGCTACGTGGTTTCTAGGGTCCAAATTACCCTAGCAACCAGGCAGTGGTTCGAATGAGAAACTGGAATGCGAATAGGAGAGGCTCTAACTAGAAAGATAAGTAATAAAAAGTGTGTGTGAGTTAACGGAGCCAGTTCTTCTGGCCTGAGGCTGTACTCACTTTTTTGTGGGCTCCGACCCAGCTCCCCATCCTACAGGCCACAAACATCCGGCTCAGAGGCAGCACCCCGTAACTAGAGGAGGCAAAAAGCCACTCCTGGTAACTTTATGAGCCAAATTTCTGCTGCCCCCCCCCCCAGGATGCTGTCCGGCACAGTGTGACCTCAGGGTGGCACAGGGTCTAGAATCGCCTGTTTGCACCCTAGACACATCTCTGCTGTTTGCCCCTAGTTCCGCCCCTGGTGCATCAGCCCATTAGCTATTGATGAAAGTCACTTTCCCCGGTGCCAGTGTATGTGGGCACATATGAGAGGATGGCGCTGCCCATGGAGTTCAGCTGCACAAACCAACAATCTCTCTCTGTCGCGCAGCAGGTACTGACATCCTGGAGGGAAAAGGCAACAGGTGGATTGGGGAAACGCCAGCAAATACTGGGTGAGATAAAGGATCAGTGTGCTAAGGGGCAACAGGTGACCCGAGATATTGTTCAGGCAAAGAAAGGCACATTATTCACAATGGCACTAATGGAACTACGGCTGGAAAAAGGTGACTGGCTGCCCCTGCTTTTGTACTGCCACACAGCCTGTTGCATAGAGCACCTGGGAGGGGAGAAATTAACCCATGAGAGCTATCGGCAGCCATTTTATCATCTTAAAACTCAACCGCGCTTTATAATACTGGGGGGTGTCCCTGTGCGTGGGGTACTGTGCCCTGTATACAGCATCGCTGTGTTAATTATTGTTATGTCCTACATTCTCTGTGCTCTCAGCTAGCAGTGACTGTTTGGCCCCACTCCCTACCCGTACTCACCTCTCACAAACCCCTGCACACAGCAGCAGGTTCCTAGTGCCACTATTAAACTTGGGCAGTAATATAATTAGTTAAATACAATAATACCAAACCTTGCGTTTCTACCTATGACTACGTGTTGAAAGACACGAAACGCATCAGGATTATTGTGAATAAAGCTATATCTTAACCACCTTCACCCGTGTCTGGAGTGCGTACCCATGGAGAAATTGTGCCAGGGATATAATTAATATAAATATAATGTGTACCTTGCAACCATTCCCCACCGCTAACTCCGGGCAGGGGGGTGGGTGTCGAAGTCACAGGGTGGGTACATCACAGGGCAGGGCAATGACATACCAGGTGGGCAGTTTTGTCCTGGGCAGCCCTTCTTAACACCGGGCTCTCTGAGTCAGAACCAGAGGGGTAGCGAACCCTGGCCCCTATCCTCCTTACTGTGATGCATCTCCTATTGACCCTCCAACAGGCCCAGTGCCCCAATATCAACACCTTGTTGCTGGTTGGACAGGGTTCCTCAAACTAAGGGCCATGATTCAAATAGCCCGATATGGCCCACCCGTAAGTTGGGCATATAGGGAGAAGATCCGCTTGCTTGGCGAGGGGTGGATCTTCCCCTTTGGCCTGCATCTGTTGAACCAGGTGGATGTCCCGCTGACTGGTATAGTACACTCTAGGAGTGTAAGGCAGATAGATTGAGCTAGAAAGAGCAGTTCTGAGCTCCAACATAGGAGGATAGATTGGAGGTATCTCTCTCACTGCCTGTTAGTGTAAAAGAAAATCAGGTTAGAAGATTTCCCTGAGGTTCCACTGGAGGTGATCCAATTCAAGTGGAATCCTGCCATGTCTGTCCTCAGAGAGGAGTGTCCAGTGTCAGACTGGCCCACCAGGATACCAGGAAAACTCCCAGGGCCCAGGCGCCGGTGGGCCCTCTTGCTTCTATCTGTTTAGCCAATTGCATGGCCATTACCTATTTCTGTATTGGGAAAAAGAGATGGAAGGACAGAGACTTGGATAATAAAGAGGTTGAAAGAGGAGAGGGGGAATAATAAGTTTAGAGAGTGGGCCCATGGTCCAAGTTTTTCTGGTGGGCCCCTGGCATCTCAGTCCGACCCTGGGAGTGTTAGTGTGTGATATGCTCTGCAATTGTATATTGCTGTGACCACTTTACCTTAATTCTGTCAGTGGTACTACATGAGTATTTTACCTTATGAGCTAAATAAATGTTTGCTATTGGCGTAAGAACTCCTGCTGTCCAGAAATTCCGTTTGTGCAGCTGAGAGATATTGTTCTGCAACACCTCTTTCTTCCTTCACTAAATGCGAGGGCCCAGCTGAGACAGAAGGACTAATGTAACCGGTGCTCAGTCTACACTATCCGTTACTATTACGTTAAAGGAGAAGCAAAGTCATTTTGGCATTTTACTGCCAATAGATTTGCCACATTAGTGCCACCTAGAACTCTCTATTTATTCTGCAGAAACCATTACCATACCTGGGTAAACAGCTTTAGAAGCTTTCTCTGTTTGCTTAAGATAGCAGCTGCCATTTTAAGTAGCTTCCTGCTGCAGCTCTAGCTGTTATAGCTCAGATCACACATTCCTAAGGGAGGGAGTTATTAGCATTCTCACAGGAGGGGGAGCAGGAGAGGGGAGAGAGGAGAGAACTGTGCAGACTCTGGCAATGGGAATTAAGGATGTTTCTGAGAGAGGAAGTCAGACACTGGAACATCATGTTTACAAAAAAAGAGACAAGAAATCCTGTGTTTCTTTTGATAGAGGACTCTCTGTGAGTGCTGATGGCTGCATTTACACAGACCTTTCATCTTACTGAGTTTTTACCTTTCCTTCTCCTTTAATGTAGGCCACGGGGATGTTTATTTCTAAAGAGTAACACCTGTATTTAAGTAAATATTCTATGTTCTGTCAAGGTGAGACGCTACAACACAATCTCTGAGGCAACTGCAGCAGAAGTCACCAACACTGCACAAGTTGAAATATAGCTGACTTATTTCTTAAAGGGACACTACACCTTATTTTCTATACATATTGGTCAGAATGTATATTATGATATTAGCCCCAGCTTTAGCTTTAGTTTTAGTAAAGGAGTTACTGACTCATTTAGTGCTTTACAGCCCCCCCCCCCCCATACCCTTACTGTCCTATTATAAACCCCCAGCAAGAAACCAGCTGGGAGATGATTCTCTGCTTGTAGTTCAATCGCAGCTTGAGAGCCTTTCATATACTCTAAAATTAGTAAGTTTTAAGATGGCTCCCAACCCTTGGATTCCAGCCAAAAAAGGGCCACCATTTTGGGTGCAGGTTGGGTACCAGTCACTATTGCTCACCACAGAGCACAGAACTAGGTATACACAGAACTGGGTTCCAGATCACTTAGCTTATTGTTGGTGGGATTGCATTCCCAGACCCTCCACTCTGACATCTTATGGCAGCTCTGGGGTGGGCGGGGCTTAGGTTTTCTTGTTCCTTCTTGACCTTAGGCCGGATAAGGGTAAGTGTGGGTTGGAAAATTTCCTACCCACAGATTTCTAGTAACTATTGCTTAAAGCTTAATGGGGGCTACTGCCCTAGGAAGAATATCAAGCTGTTTGAAAGGTGGGCCAGTACAGGCCCCTGGGCTAGAGTCCTGCACAGAGCCAATTTTTGAGCTATGGACTTGACCCAGACCCGCAACCAATGACTCAGTGACTCGCAACCTGCATTTTTACTTGCTTTGACCTGCCACCCAACCTGGCCCACAACTGCCTTATCCACATCCCAACCACCATTAAACAGGAAGTGCTGTTGCTGCAAACCAGAAGTGACATCATCAGTGGGTGGGGGTAGGATAATTTTTTTTAAAAAAAATGTTAGTCGTAAAATACAGATAATATAGCTAATATAATATAAGAAATATAGACAAGACCCTCAACCTGACCCCTGACATGCTGACTCCCATCTATACCCACATCTATATATCCTACCCACAGGGTACCCGGGGGTGGGCGGAGCTTAGGTTTCTTGTCCCTTCTTGACTTCTAGATTTCTAGTAACTATTGCTAATGTGTTTAACAAAAAGCTTAATGGGGGCTACTGCCCTAGGAAGAATATCAAGCTGTTTGAAAAGTGGGCCAGTACAGGCCCCTGGGCTAGAGTCCTGCACAGAGCCAATTTTTGAGCTATGGATTTGACCCAGACCCTCAACCAGTGACTCACAACCTGAATTTTTACTTGCTTTGGCCCGCCACCCAGCCTGACTCACAACTGCCTTATCCACATCCCAACCACCATTAAACAGGAAGTGCTGTTGCTGCAAACCAGAAGTGACATCATCAGATGTTTAAAGTCATAAAATACAAATAATATAGGTAACATCAGGGCCGCCATCAGAAATCACGGGCCCCTCACAACAAAATTTTCTGGGCCCCACCCACCCAAGCCCCCAATGGCCCCTCCCACACCCCCAATGGCCCCTCCCATCAATACAAGGGACACACAGGCATTGGTAGCGAGGGCCCACTAAAACCTTGGTAGCCAGGGCCCCCCTAAAACATTTGTGGCCAAGGATTACGTTTTGCATTAGTGCCAGTGCCCCTAAAACATTGCTAGCCTGCCCAGGGCCCCCTAAAACATTGGTGGTCCTCCCCCAGTGTCCCCATACAATGGCCCGCTCTCCGCTGCTTCTTGCCGCTCCCCCCCACCACCACCCCCCCACCCCACAGAATCCTCCTGCTTCTTCCAGGGTCCCCCAAGCATCCTGCTGCTTCCTTCAGGGGCCCCCCCAAGCATCCTCCACCTTCCCCCAGGCCCCCCCCAAGCATCTTCCACCTTCCCCCAGGGCCCCCCCAAACATCCTCCACCTTCCCCCAGGCCCCCCCCAAGCATCTTCCACCTTCCCCCAGGGCCCCCCCAAACATCCTCCACCTTCCCCCAGGCCCCCCCCAAACATCCTCCACCTTCCCCCAGGCCCCCCCCAAACATCCTCCACCTTCCCCCAGGCCCCCCCCCAAACATCCTCCACCTTCCCCCCAGGCCCCCCCAAACATCCTCCGCCTTCCCCCAGGGCCCCCCCAAGCATCTTCCACCTTCCCCCAGGGCCCCCCCAAGCATCTTCCACATTCCCCCAGGCCCCCCCAAACATCCTCCACCTTCCCCCCAGGCCCCCCCCAAACATCCTCCACCTTCCCCCCCGCCCCCCCCAAACATCCTACACCTTCCCCCAGGCCCCCCCCAAACATCCTACACCTTCCCCCAGGCCCCCCCCAAACATCCTACACCTTCCCCCAGGCCCCCCCCAAACATCCTACACCTTCCCTCAGGCCCCCCCCAAACATCCTACACCTTCCCCCAGGCCCCCCCCAAACATCCTACACCTTCCCTCAGGCTCCCCCAAGAATCCTCCAGTCCTCTACCACCCCCCCCCCCCCGCCAGCATCTTTTTGCATCCTCCGGCTCCTACTCCCCTGCGACAGTTGTCCAGGAGGGCCCGGGTGTTTAAAGGGGCCCGGCCGGGCTCTGTTACTGTTATTGCTGGTATCCGCTGTGATGTCCCGAACTCGCCGCTACATGTGCGCTTTTATAGGGTTGCGCCCCGTGCGTGTGACGTCAGTACGCACAGGGCGCAACCTTATAAAAGCGCACACACAGCAGGGAGTTCGGGACATCACAGCGGATACCAGCAATAACAGTAACAGAGCCCGGCCGGGCCCCTTTAAACGCCCGGGCCCGGGACAACTGTCCCCCCTGTGCCCCCCTGATGGCGGCCCTGGGTAACATAATAAAAGAAATATAGACAAGACTCGCAACCTGACCAGTGACCTGCCGGCCCCATCTATACCCGCATCTATCCTACCCACCACCCGCTTTTCTTGCTTGCAAAGTGCTGGTACCAGTGGGTACCTGCAGTGAAAGTGGAAAGTGGAAACTAATAATACAGTGGCTCTATCTGAATATACACAGAGTGGCCTGTGGCCCCGTTTAAAGTGAAATCCTAGTCTAGAGGTAATTTGCCATCCACAAACAATACCCCAGAGCTGTTATTAGGAGCCCCAAGTAAGAGCAACAGAGCCGGCAGGTCAAACTGGTGTTTTTGGGGCTCTATGCAGCCCCCCAGTTGTCAAGGGATATAGAAATGCTTGCTGTGGACCCCTAAGATATTCACCTTATACTAACTAGCATGTAACCCTAGCCTTACTCTTATCTTTATAAGGTTGCCACCTTGCCATACTAACTAGCGTGTAACCCTAGCCTTACTCTTATCTTTATAAGGTTGCCACCTTGCCATACTAACTAGCGTGTAACCCTAGCCTTACTCTTATCTTTATAAGGTTGCCACCTTGCTATACTAACTAGCGTGTAACCCTAGCCTTACTCTTATCTTTATAAGGTTGCCACCTTGCCATACTAACTAGCGTGTAACCCTAGCCTTACTCTTATCTTTATAAGGTTGCCACCTTGCCATACTAACTAGCGTGTAACCCTAGCCTTACTCTTATCTTTATAAGGTTGCCACCTTGCTATACTAACTAGCGTGTAACCCTAGCCTTACTCTTATGTTTATAAGGTTGCCACCTTGCTATACTAACTAGCGTGTAACCCTAGCCTTACTCTTATCTTTATAAGGTTGCCACCTTGCCATACTAACTAGCGTGTAACCCTAGCCTTACTCTTATGTTTATAAGGTTGCCACCTTGCCATACTAACTAGCGTGTAACCCTAGCCTTACTCTTATCTTTATAAGGTTGCCACCTTGCCATACTAACTAGCGTGTAACCCTAGCCTTACTCTTATCTTTATAAGGTTGCCACCTTGCCATACTAACTAGCGTGTAACCCTAGCCTTACTCTTATCTTTATAAGGTTGCCACCTTGCCATACTAACTAGCGTGTAACCCTAGCCTTACTCTTATCTTTATAAGGTTGCCACCTTGCTATACTAACTAGCGTGTAACCCTAGCCTTACTCTTATCTTTATAAGGTTGCCACCTTGCCATACTAACTAGCGTGTAACCCTAGCCTTACTCTTATCTTTATAAGGTTGCCACCTTGCCATACTAACTAGCGTGTAACCCTAGCCTTACTCTTATCTTTATAAGGTTGCCACCTTGCCATACTAACTAGCGTGTAACCCTAGCCTTACTCTTATCTTTATAAGGTTGCCACCTTGCCATACTAACTAGCGTGTAACCCTAGCCTTACTCTTATCTTTATAAGGTTGCCACCTTGCCCATATTCTACTACTTCAGCTTGTAAAAATGATTCCGGGTACTACTTATATTTGTATAGAATATAAAAAGAACAGGAACCGGAAGGCTGGTATTTACTCTAACCATATCAAATATTAGAATGTTTCCTTTTGTGCGGTCAGTAATCTGGCGTTATTGAATAAGAATGTTTTGGATCCGGCATAGTTTCCTTATGTGATCTCTCAGGGGGCACAAGGCAATAACCGTAAAAAATAAGGCAATTCCAAGCTAAAGGGGCCAGCATGAACAGAATCCTCAAGGCAATCTTTATATAATATACTGTATATATATGCTTGGGACTGGTTATCCAGAATGCTTGGGACCTGGGGTTTTTCAATAATGAATTATTTGATTTAAACTAAGTCTATGGGAGATGGCCTTTTTTGTAATTCAGAAATCCAAATAATGGATCCTTTGCCTTGTATTATACATATATATAAATATACATAGGGCATACATATAAAGAAGGGCTGATTCAAACAATGAGAAACTCGGCCATATTCCCTATATTTGATGTGGCAGATGTGGAGAGCAGGGGCCGTTGGTTCCATGACTACATGGCCTGGAGTGACGCTGAGACCTGATGAAACCCAAAGCTGGCTGTAGGACACAGATTTAGGCCTAAATCAGCTCCCCTGTATTATCATCAGCGATCACTGCCTCAGTCCAGCGCCAGTCCAGGCATTTATATTGCTTATTTCAGGCAACTTAAGTGCTTTCTTGCTCAATATTTCCTCAAGCATGGAAAATTCTGATGCACCCATATGCCAAATGTTGCATCACACAAGGCAGGGTCTGCCATACTGACTAGCCTCCCAGCAATGAAATGATCCATGGCTTAAGGGCACCTAGTAAGAAAGAGGCAAGGCATGTGTAGCCAAGGGGTGGAGAACAAGGCACATCAGTTAGTGTGCCTCTCCCTCATTCAGTACCAGCTGCCTCTGTGCTCTGCATTTGCCTTTGTGCCCATCTCAATTCAGCAGCCCCTGCAGGCTGGCTACCAGGTAAGGAACCTAATTACCCCCCTCCCTCGGGGTGAGATGGTCTCTACTCACCTGCCCCCACCTACTCTCCCAATAATTTCACCCAAGGTGCCCCTCTGATAACCTGCTGCTCCTTCATCTCTGTTTCTTTATAGGGTATGTACTTTGTATACACAGCTTTCTTTCTTTCTTTCTTTCATCTTTCTTTCTTTGTTTTTGTCTCTTATTCACCTCCTTCATTACTGTATATGTACTTTTTATATACAGCTTTCTTTCTTTCTTTCTTTCTTTCTTTCTTTCTTTCTTTCTTTCTTTCTTTCTTTGTTTTTGTCTCTTATTCACCTCCTTCATTACTGTATATGTACTTTTTATATACAGCTTTCTTTCTTTCTTTCTTTCTTTCTTTCTTTCTTTCTTTCTTTGTTTTTGTCTCTTATTCACCTCCTTCATTACTGTATATGTACTTTTTATATACAGCTTTCTTTCTTTCTTTCTTTCTTTCTTTCATCTTTCTTTCTTTGTTTTTGTCTCTTATTCACCTCCTTCATTACTGTATATGTACTTTTTATATACAGCTTTCTTTCTTTCTTTCTTTCTTTCTTTCTTTCTTTCTTTCTTCCTTTCTTTCATCTTTCTTTCTTTGTTTTTGTCTCTTATTCACCTCCTTCATCACTGTATATGTACTTTTTATATACAGCTTTCTTTCTTTCTTTCTTTCTTTCTTTCTTTCTTTCTTTCTTTCTTTCTTTGTTTTTGTCTCTTATTCACCTCCTTCATCACTGTATATGTACTTTTTATATACAGCTTTCTTTCTTTCTTTCTTTCTTTCTTTCTTTCTTTCTTTCTTCCTTCCTTTCTTTATTTTTTCTTTCTTTCTTTCTTCCTTCCTTTCTTTCATCTTTCTTTCTTTGTTTTTGTCTCTTATTCACCTCCTTCATTACTGTATATGTACTTTTTATATACAGCTTTCTTTCTTTCTTTCTTTCTTCCTTCCTTTCTTTCATCTTTCTTTCTTTGTTTTTGTCTCTTATTCACCTCCTTCATTACTGTATATGTACTTTTTATATACAGCTTTCTTTCTTTCTTTCTTTCTTCCTTCCTTTCTTTCATCTTTCTTTCTTTGTTTTTGTCTCTTATTCACCTCCTTCATTACTGTATATGTACTTTTTATATACAGCTTTCTTTCTTTCTTTCTTTCTTTCTTTCTTTCTTTCTTTCTTTCTTTCTTTCTTTCTTTCTTTCTTTCTTTCTTTCTTTCTTTCTTCCTTCCTTTCTTTCATCTTTCTTTCTTTGTTTTTGTCTCTTATTCACCTCCTTCATTACTGTATATGTACTTTTTATATACAGCTTTCTTTCTTTCTTTTTTTCTTTCTTTCTTCCTTTCTTTCATCTTTCTTTCTTTGTTTTTGTCTCTTATTCACCTCCTTCATTACTGTATATGTACTTTTTATATACAGCTTTCTTTCTTTCTTTCTTTTCTTTCTTTGTTTTTTGCATCTTATTCACCTCCTTCATTATATGTACTTTGTATACACAGTTATCTTTCTTTCTTTCTTTCATCTTTCTTTCTTTGTTTTTTTGTCACTTATTCACCTCCTTCATTATAAGCCCATTATACATTCCTTATTTGATTATCCTCTGATTTGAAGTTTAGGGTTAGTTTATTATCCGGCCACTTTCTTTCATTTGAACAATTAACTGTTTTTTTTTATTGACTTATTGACTGATTGGGTCACGCTTGTTGTGGGCAAAAGTCATACCAAAGAAAGCAATTCTGCCAATAGATAACTGGTGTTTGTAAGGGCAGTGGTAGGGCATTGCCGCGATGTCCCGCAGTTACCCGAAGTTTTCTTCGTGGACAACTTCGGGCGACGCGTATATGATTTACATTCTAGCCAGCGGGATGGCATTGCGGGGGGCAACTAGTCTCCCCGTGTACCACTGCCCTAAGGGGTATATCAAGTGTGGCCCATTAAAGAGGTGTTGTGCACTGTATCATTCCAGCATATTTAGACATGGGCCTGGGTATGAATAGTGGCCCCAATTTGTGCCCCTTATCCTTTCTTTCTGCCTGTAGGGGTTAACTCACGGCCTTCCCTCTTTTGTGCATATTTCCTTCTATTTAATTCTTGTTCCTTAGACTGAGCCCCCAGGCACCCTCTTTGTTACCTTAAAGGAGAAATAAACCCCAAAAATAAAAATGGCTACAAATGCTGTACTTTACTTACTGCCCCAGCCTAAGGGTTCAGCATCTCTATAACAGAAATAATCCAAGCCTTCAAAGTTGAGAACAGGAGCTCCCCTTGGATTCTGCTACCGTAGGAGTGTCAGTGGCACTGCACATGCTCAGTGGGCTCTGAGAAGCTGTTCGGAAACTAGGCTAGGGGTCGTCACAAATTATCATTAAGGAGAGATCTGCCTGCCATAGAAGCTAATGCTACAGGGCTGATTATTAAAATTTTCATTGAGTTTTAACAGTACAAAGAGAAGGAAACAATAGCAATCATGAAGGCATAAATACAGTGTTGAAAAATAAAATATTACATGTCATCAGTTACAGCTATTCCATTTCTTTGCATTAAGTATCTTAATGAGTCTGGTTGTTACATTCTGATACAAATTGTTCTGTTTTATGAGCTGCCATGTAATTAGAATCTGAATTAATTACTAACCAACCTGACATTGTGCCATTTATATTCTGTATATACAGTATAGTGTGAGCGGGCCCCTAAGCTCAGGTTATATTGTGCCATTTATATTCTGTATATACAGTATAGTGTGAGCGGGCCCCTAAGCTCAGGTTATATTGTGCCATTTATATTCTGTATATACAGTATAGTGTGAGTGGGCCCCTAAGCTCAGGTTATACTGTGCCATTTATATTCTGTATATACAGTATAGTGTGAGTGGGCCCCTAAGCTCAGGTTATATTGTGCCATTTATATTCTGTATATACAGTATAGTGTGAGTGGGCCCCTAAGCTCAGGTTATATTGTGCCATTTATATTCTGTATATACAGTATAGTGTGAGTGGGCCCCTAAGCTCAGGTTATATTGTGCCATTTATATTCTGTATATACAGTATAGTGTGAGTGGGCCCCTAAGCTCAGGTTATATTGTGCCATTTATATTCTGTATATACAGTATAGTGTGAGTGGGCCCCTAAGCTCAGGTTATATTGTGCCATTTATATTCTGTATATACAGTATAGTGTGAGTGGGCCCCTAAGCTCAGGTTATACTGTGCCATTTATATTCTGTATATACAGTATAGTGTGAGGGGGTCCCTAAGCTCAGGTTATATTGTGCCATTTATATTCTGTATATACAGTATAGTGTGAGTGGGCCCCTAAGCTCAGGTTATATTGTGCCATTTATATTCTGTATATACAGTATAGTGTGAGTGGGCCCCTAAGCTCAGGTTATATTGTGCTATTTATATTCTGTATATACAGTATAGTGTGAGTGGGCCCCTAAGCTCAGGTTATATTGTGCCATTTATATTCTGTATATACAGTATAGTGTGAGTGGGTCCCTAAGCTCAGGTTATATTGTGCCATTTATATTCTGTATATACAGTATAGTGTGAGCGGGCCCCTAAGCTCAGGTTATACTGTGCCATTTATATTCTGTATATACAGTATAGTGTGAGTGGGCCCCTAAGCTCAGGTTATATTGTGCCATTTATATTCTGTATATACAGTATAGTGTGAGTGGGCCCCTAAGCTCAGGTTATATTGTGCCATTTATATTCTGTATATACAGTATAGTGTGAGTGGGCCCCTAAGCTCAGGTTATATTGTGCCATTTATATTCTGTATATACAGTATAGTGTGAGCGGGTCCCTAAGCTCAGGTTATATTGTGCCATTTATATTCTGTATATACAGTATAGTGTGAGCGGGCCCCTAAGCTCAGGTTATATTGTGCCATTTATATTCTGTATATACAGTATAGTGTGAGCGGGCCCCTAAGCTCAGGTTATATTGTGCCATTTATATTCTGTATATACAGTATAGTGTGAGTGGGCCCCTAAGCTCAGGTTATATTGTGCCATTTATATTCTGTATATACAGTATAGTGTGAGCGGGCCCCTAAGCTCAGGTTATATTGTGCCATTTATATTCTGTATATACAGTATAGTGTGAGCGGGCCCCTAAGCTCAGGTTATATTGTGCCATTTATATTCTGTATATACAGTATAGTGTGAGCGGGCCCCTAAGCTCAGGTTATATTGTGCCATTTATATTCTGTATATACAGTATAGTGTGAGCGGGTCCCTAAGCTCAGGTTATATTGTGCCATTTATATTCTGTATATACAGTATAGTGTGAGTGGGCCCCTAAGCTCAGGTTATATTGTGCTATTTATATTCTGTATATACAGTATAGTGTGAGTGGGCCCCTAAGCTCAGGTTATATTGTGCCATTTATATTCTGTATATACAGTATAGTGTGAGCGGGTCCCTAAGCTCAGGTTATATTGTGCCATTTATATTCTGTATATACAGTATAGTGTGAGTGGGCCCCTAAGCTCAGGTTATATTGTGCTATTTATATTCTGTATATACAGTATAGTGTGAGTGGGCCCCTAAGCTCAGGTTATATTGTGCCATTTATATTCTGTATATACAGTATAGTGTGAGTGGGCCCCTAAGCTCAGGTTATATTGTGCTATTTATATTCTGTATATACAGTATAGTATGAGTGGGCCCCTAAGCTCAGGTTATATTGTGCCATTTATATTCTGTATATACAGTATAGTGTGAGTGGGCCCCTAAGCTCAGGTTATATTGTGCCATTTATATTCTGTATATACAGTATAGTGTGAGTGGGCCCCTAAGCTCAGGTTATATTGTGCTATTTATATTCTGTATATACAGTATAGTGTGAGTGGGCCCCTAAGCTCAGGTTATATTGTGCCATTTATATTCTGTATATACAGTATAGTGTGAGTGGGCCCCTAAGCTCAGGTTATATTGTGGCATTTATATTCTGTATATACAGTATAGTGTGAGCGGGCCCCTAAGCTCAGGTTATATTGTGCCATTTATATTCTGTATATACAGTATAGTGTGAGCGGGTCCCTAAGCTCAGGTTATATTGTGCCATTTATATTCTGTATATACAGTATAGTGTGAGTGGGTCCCTAAGCTCAGGTTATATTGTGCCATTTATATTCTGTATATACAGTATAGTGTGAGTGGGTCCCTAAGCTCAGGTTATATTGTGCCATTTATATTCTGTATATACAGTATAGTGTGAGCGGGCCCCTAAGCTCAGGTTATATTGTGCCATTTATATTCTGTATATACAGTATAGTGTGAGCGGGCCCCTAAGCTCAGGTTATATTGTGCCATTTATATTCTGTATATACAGTATAGTGTGAGCGGGCCCCTAAGCTCAGGTTATATTGTGCCATTTATATTCTGTATATACAGTATAGTGTGAGTGGGCCCCTAAGCTCAGGTTATATTGTGCCATTTATATTCTGTATATACAGTATAGTGTGAGCGGGCCCCTAAGCTCAGGTTATATTGTGCCATTTATATTCTGTATATACAGTATAGTGTGAGCGGGCCCCTAAGCTCAGGTTATATTGTGCCATTTATATTCTGTATATACAGTATAGTGTGAGTGGGCCCCTAAGCTCAGGTTATATTGTGCCATTTATATTCTGTATATACAGTATAGTGTGAGCGGGCCCCTAAGCTCAGGTTATATTGTGCCATTTATATTCTGTATATACAGTATAGTGTGAGCGGGCCCCTAAGCTCAGGTTATATTGTGCCATTTATATTCTGTATATACAGTATAGTGTGAGCGGGTCCCTAAGCTCAGGTTATATTGTGCCATTTATATTCTGTATATACAGTATAGTGTGAGCGGGTCCCTAAGCTCAGGTTATATTGTGCCATTTATATTCTGTATATACAGTATAGTGTGAGCGGGCCCCTAAGCTCAGGTTATATTGTGCCATTTATATTCTGTATATACAGTATAGTGTGAGTGGGCCCCTAAGCTCAGGTTATATTGTGCTATTTATATTCTGTATATACAGTATAGTATGAGTGGGCCCCTAAGCTCAGGTTATATTGTGCCATTTATATTCTGTATATACAGTATAGTGTGAGTGGGCCCCTAAGCTCAGGTTATATTGTGCCATTTATATTCTGTATATACAGTATAGTGTGAGTGGGCCCCTAAGCTCAGGTTATATTGTGCCATTTATATTCTGTATATACAGTATAGTGTGAGCGGGCCCCTAAGCTCAGGTTATATTGTGCCATTTATATTCTGTATATACAGTATAGTGTGAGCGGGTCCCTAAGCTCAGGTTATATTGTGCCATTTATATTCTGTATATACAGTATAGTGTGAGTGGGTCCCTAAGCTCAGGTTATATTGTGCCATTTATATTCTGTATATACAGTATAGTGTGAGTGGGTCCCTAAGCTCAGGTTATATTGTGCCATTTATATTCTGTATATACAGTATAGTGTGAGCGGGCCCCTAAGCTCAGGTTATATTGTGCCATTTATATTCTGTATATACAGTATAGTGTGAGCGGGCCCCTAAGCTCAGGTTATATTGTGCCATTTATATTCTGTATATACAGTATAGTGTGAGCGGGCCCCTAAGTTCAGGTTATATTGTGCCATTTATATTCTGTATATACAGTATATAGTGAGTGGGTCCCTAAGCTCAGGTTATATTGTGCCATTTATATTCTGTATATACAGTATAGTGTGAGTGGGCCCCTAAGCTCAGGTTATATTGTGCCATTTATATTCTGTATATACAGTATAGTGTGAGCGGGCCCCTAAGCTCAGGTTATATTGTGCCATTTATATTCTGTATATACAGTATAGTGTGAGTGGGTCCCTAAGCTCAGGTTATATTGTGCCATTTATATTCTGTATATACAGTATAGTGTGAGTGGGCCCCTAAGCTCAGGTTATATTGTGCCATTTATATTCTGTATATACAGTATAGTGTGAGTGGGCCCCTAAGCTCAGGTTATATTGTGCCATTTATTTTCTGTATATACAGTATAGTGTGAGTGGGCCCCTAAGCTCAGGTTATATTGTGCCATTTATTTTCTGTATATACAGTATAGTGTGAGCGGGCCCCTAAGCTCAGGTTATATTGTGCCATTTATATTCTGTATATACAGTATAGTGTGAGTGGGCCCCTAAGCTCAGGTTATATTGTGCCATTTATATTCTGTATATACAGTATAGTGTGAGTGGGTCCCTAAGCTCAGGTTATATTGTGCCATTTATATTCTGTATATACAGTATAGTGTGAGTGGGCCCCTAAGCTCAGGTTATATTGTGCCATTTATATTCTGTATATACAGTATAGTGTGAGTGGGCCCCTAAGCTCAGGTTATATTGTGCCATTTATATTCTGTATATACAGTATAGTGTGAGTGGGCCCCCTAAGCTCAGGTTATATTGTGCCATTTATATTCTGTATATACAGTATAGTGTGAGTGGGCCCCTAAGCTCAGGTTATATTGTGCCATTTATATTCTGTATATACAGTATAGTGTGAGTGGGCCCCTAAGCTCAGGTTATATTGTGCCATTTATATTCTGTATATACAGTATAGTGTGAGTGGGCCCCTAAGCTCAGGTAAGTGACAGCAGCACAGAGTATGCGCAGGGGAATCAGCAGGAAAGAAGATGGGGGGCTACTGGGGCATCTTTGGGGGCACAGATCTTCCCTGCTAAAGGGCTTGGGTTGCGTTGGGATGGTACAGAATCCCAGTGGTGGGAGGTATAGGGGCCCCAGTGGTGGGAGGTATAGGGACCCAGTGGTGGGAGGTATAGGGGCCCCAGTGGTGGGAGGTATAGGGACCCAGTGGTGGGAGGTATAGAGGACCTAGTGGTGGGAGGTATAGGGACCCAGTGGTGGGAGGTATAGAGGACCTAGTGGTGGGAGGTATAGGGACCCAGTGGTGGGAGGTATAGAGGACCCAGTGGTGGGAGGTATAGGGACCCAGTGGTGGGAGGTATAGGGACCCAGTGGTGGGAGGTATAGGGACCCAGTGGTGGGAGGTATAGGGACCCAGTGGTGGGAGGTATAGGGACCCAGTGGTGGGAGGTATAGAGGACCCAGTGGTGGGAGGTATAGGGACCCAGTGGTGGGAGGTATAGGGACCCAGTGGTGGGAGGTATAGGGACCCAGTGGTGGGAGGTATAGGGGCCCAGTGGTGGGAGGTATAGGGACCCAGTGGTGGGAGGTATAGGGACCCAGTGGTGGGAGGTATAGGGACCCAGTGGTGGGAGGTATAGAGGACCCAGTGGTGGGAGGTATAGGGACCCAGTGGTGGGAGGTATAGGGGCCCAGTGGTGGGAGGTATAGAGGACCCAGTGGTGGGAGGTATAGGGACCCAGTGGTGGGAGGTATAGGGGCCCCAGTGGTGGGAGGTATAGGGACCCAGTGGTGGGAGGTATAGGGACCCAGTGGTGGGAGGTATAGGGGGGCCCAGTGGTGGGGGGGTATAGGGGGGCCCAGTGGTGGGAGGTATAGGAACTCAGTGGTGGAAGGTATAGGGACCCAGTGGTGGGAGGTATAGGGGGGCCCAGTGGTGGGGGGTATAGGGGGGCCCAGTGGTGGGAGGTATAGGGGGGTCCAGTGGTGGGGGGTATAGGGGGGCCCAGTGGTGGGAGGTATAGGGGGGTCCAGTGGTGGGGGGTATAGGGGGGCCCAGTGGTGGGGGGTATAGGGGGGCCCAGTGGTGGGAGGTATAGGGGCCCAGTGGTGGGAGGTATAAAGGGACCCAGTGGTGGGGGGTATAGGGGGGCCCAGTGGTGGGGGGTATAGGGGGGGCCCAGTGGTGGGAGGTATAGGGGCCCAGTGGTGGGAGGTATAGGGACCCAGTGGTGGGAGGTATAAAGGGACCCAGTGGTGCAATGACAGTTTAATGTGCAGCCTTCAGTAACACTGCAGATGGGAATGAAAGAGCAGGAATTAGCTCTGCACACAGTAAGTAGAGAGAAACGCCCCAGTGCTGATATTACAGTTAGTGGGTTAGTAGTGCACATTTACATTTGCTGAGTAAACTAGTAGTGAAAGAGTAATCAGCACTTATTGTTAAATGTGATGATGATGTGTCACTCCAACAGGCAATGATGTCAGTCCCCGATCACCCGATTGTTCCCAACTCCCTCTGTCACTGTGGGTGCCGGGGTGCATAGTATTAGGCTGGATCATAGCTAGAAAGGTTACACCCAAACACAACTTAAAGCGATAGTGACACCAGAAATGAACCTTTATCTATCATAACGCTGTCTTTGCATGCAATTTATAATGTTGCCTTATGCCCACTGCTGCTACATTAGATTCTCCATCTGATCCCCCATGTTCCTCTATGCGGGGGCGGCCATATTGGGGCAGCAGGAGGAAAAATGACCAACATGAACCCTAGGGAACTTTCAAAGTAGATGAATGTTTTGAAGAGTAGTTTTGTAGTGTCAGTATCCCTTTAAGCTTTTTGAAAAGTAAATATAGTTTCAACAACTTTGCAATAAAAACATATTTTAATGCCTGTTAATAAAACATGCCGATGTTTGTTAAGGATACTTTGTATTTACCTGCTATTGTCGCTGTTTGTGCGAATGTATCTCGGGTCACCTTGCCCTGAGGTGGGGTCTCTCTCCGTATGCACTGCTCTGTGCTTTTTTCAACAAAAAGAAAAAATGGGAGGGCAAGGTGACCCGAAATCCATCAGCACAAACAGCAACAAGAGCAGCGAAATACAAAATATGCTTAACAAACATCGGCATGTTTAGTCAATATTATTACCAGACCATGTAGGATTCTGATATAGAAGGAGTGCTGACCTAAAAGACATTTTATGCCACAGTCATTTTGATAATTATAGGAAAAAAGGGAGTAGTTGGGAGATCTGATGGGGTGGGGAGACAGGTTGCCATGGCGACTCTCGCGCCACATAATGATAACATGGGGGAGAGAGTCAGGGGGGAAGGGGGCGGAGAGAGAGTGGTGAGGTTTGTGTGGGCATTGGAAAGTGAATTGGAGGTGGGGTAATGAAGAGGCAAATGTCATTGGGGGGAACAGATGGAGAAAGGGAGAGGTTCAAGGGTGGAGGCATCTAATTGTTTAAAACAGGGGTCCTCAAACTATGGCCTGCGGGTTGGATCCAGCCCCCAGGGTAATTTACCCGCCCCCCCACTGCGTCCTCACCCCTGGCAGCAGAGAGAGAGGCGTCAGCAGGGAGCGGAACAGGAGAGCCAAGAGGGAGCACGGGCGCTTACAGAAAGAGGACTAGACGGTGGAAGACTGGGGGGAGCTGGAAGAGGTAGGACTCAGATGGAGCGCCCATGGGGGGAGGGGCAGGTTGGTGGGGGGTGCTGGAAGAGAATGTAGGAGCAGGGGAGCGGGCCATAGTTTGACGACGGGGGGGAAGGGGTGATGGTGATGGCGGTCCGGCCCTCCAACTGTTTGAGGGGCCATGAACTGGCCCCTTGCCTAAGAAGTTTGAGGACCCCTGGTTTATAGGGTTTAAAAAGACACCACACTGAGAGGGTTGTTTTTTGCCTTTTGATAAAGCCGTTGGCGAATGTGGTAAAATGTGGTTAATGTGGTAAAATGTATTTCTCCTCCTTATAGTTTATTCATGTGAATGCACCATGGGAATGATGGGTTCATTATACGAAAAAGGGTGGAATCTTTTTTAATTGGGAAATCATTTCTGATTAATTAATCCACCAACAAAAAGGGTTTTCTTTTTTTCTTCTATAAATTTTCTAGCCTACTATGAGATTGTCCTCAGCCTCAGTTGCTGATTTGGGTCCTTCGGGCTGATTTGGCAGCTTATCTGCCAGTGTATGGGCACCCCGATGGGCCTACCTGACTGATTGCTGGGCTAAAATTGGCCAGATCTCAATCAGGCAGTTTTGTATTTCCATCGGCTCGTTGATGTGGCCCTTTGTCCGATGGCACCTATACCCGCCATTGTAATTCAATCATTTGGCCCTAAGGTCGAACAATACGGTTGCCACCGTTTCTGAAAAAAAAATACTGGTATTGCTATATTTTTAGCTATTTTCCCTATTAATAACATTAGCATTAAGCATCATATTTACCGGCCAGGTGGCAACCCTATCAAATGATAGAATTAGCCCAATATCACCCACTCAAGGTGGGCATAGTGGGAAAAAATCCACTCGATAGATAACCTCCTGATAACCTTTACTCTGATTCACACATTTGACCGAGGTTCTCTGCTCTTCTCCATACAGCAACATCTGGAAGTTATAATGGTTGGCGAACGTACATTGTGGAGGTACTGTAAAATTTCAGTCCTCACTATATTCTCATTTTCTACATTCTACTTCTTCATAACAAGGAGAGACCATTTTCATATCTCATACTCTTCATCAAATCCTCCAGAACTCAATGAGCAACTAAACCCTCTGGAATTCGAGCCACAACCAAACCCTCCTGGACTCAAGCCACAACCAAACTCTCTGGAACCCAACCCACAACCAAACCCTTCAGAACTCAAACCACAACCAAACCCTTCAGAACCCAAGCCACAGCCAAACCCTTCAGAACTCAACCCACAACCAAACCCTTCAGAACCCAACCCACAACCAAACCCTTCAGAACCCAAGCCACAACCAAACCTTTCAGAACCCAACCCACAACCAAACCCTTCAGAACCCAACCCACAACCAAACCCTTCAGAACCCAAGCCACAACCAAACCCTTCAGAACCCAAGCCACAGCCAAACCCTTCAGAACTCAAGCCACAACCAAACCCTTCAGAACCCAAGCCACAACCAAACCCTTCAGAACTCAAGCCACAACCAAACCCTTCAGAACTCAAGCCACAACCAAACCCTTCAGAACCCAAGCCACAACCAAACTCTTCAGAACTCAAGCCACAACCAAACCCTTCAGAACCCAAGCCACAACCAAACCCTTCAGAACCCAAGCCACAGCCAACTGAAAGCCCTGGTTTGGGCCTACTTTTGTCTACTACAAGACACCCATTGACACCCCCTTATCCCTATCCTTATAAGTTTCTCCTGAACCCACAAGAAAAATGCCAGAAGCAGAAGCCCTTCCTTATTTTACTTGTGATCGGAGAGAGCCATGATATCAACTCCCGATTAATCATTCGGGAAACCTGGGGAAATGAAAGTATCTACAGAGATGTTGCTGTTGTAACGGTTTTCCTGGTTGGGGTCTCTGTGACTGCGACAGACAAGGTACAAAAGCAGTTAGAAGAGGAAATGAACACCTATGGGGACTTAGTACAGCAGGACTTTATGGATACCTATTATAATTTGACTCTTAAAACCCTAATGGGCATGGAGTGGATTTCTAAATATTGCCCAGATGCCAGTTACGTAATGAAGATAGACAATGATATGTTTCTCAATGTGGACTATCTTGTACATCACCTCCTGCAACCAGAATTACCAGTCCGTCAGAACTACTTTACAGGATATATTGTAGCCAACACAGGTCCTTTAAGAGGCAAGGAATACAAATGGTATGTCCCCAAGGAAGTGTATCCTAATGACACTTATCCCCCATACTGCTCTGGTCCTGGCTATGCCTTCTCTGCTGATATGGCCAAAAAGATTTACGATGTAGCCCAGACGATTAGGGTGGTGCCAATGGAGGATTCCTTTATGGGAATCTGCTTGTACGAAATGAAGATCCCACCCACTAACCCACCTCCTAATATATTTAATGGGCACAGGATAAATTACGACCTCTGCCTGTTTAACAAGTTGATCACAGTGCACCATTATAGGGGGGATGAACTGCGGGATGTATGGAAGGACTTCTGGGCTAAGAGGTCGGGGTGCAAGGACTAAAGACTGATATGGTATAAGGGTCAGTTGTAAGTCTAAGAAAGTGACTTTAGAAAGTACTGTTCTACATATAAATGAAAAGGGGAAATATCTCATAATTGGTCTTTATCCAGTATATGGAACAAAAGTCAGTAGTTATTATCTTTTATTCACATAGTGCGGGCATGTTTAATAGCATTTTCATTGCTCTCTGCACTAGAAGAGACAAAACTCAGATTGAGAAATCAGAATTTTGGCTCTGGTTACCAGGAGTGGCTATCGCGGGTTTCTCAACTTGCCTTATGGCAGCAGCGCCCATTGTTGTGGGAGAGAGTGCATCGTTGGGCCCTGTCATAATTTCATGGCAGCTAATATATGTATGCCTAATCCCACCCATAATCATAACCCCCATGTACCTTCTATCATTTAACAAACATAAAGGTTTTGAGGTGCAAAGTGCAAAATAGAGGCTCACTTGTAAACTTTAACATCCCAAACTTAACTGTAAACCCGGAACCCATGAATCAAGGTACCCAACAACGTACACAAAATCAGTATGGGAGCCCTGCCATAAAGGTGCATTCCATGTACATCTAGAACAGTGCATTCCATGTACATCTAGAACAGTGCTGTCCAACTTCTGTGGTAGCGCAGGCTGGAAATACTTACTTGTATTTACAATGCCAGGGCCTATTTTGAATCCCAGTTCAGACCTGAGTTGGCATACAATGGCACCACAAGGCTTCCCTCTGACATGGACAGGGTATCTGTTGCCTCCTCAGACAAAGTTGCACAGCTTGTATACCCAAATGGAATAACAGTGTACAAAGATATAATATCCAGGTTCACAAGCCAAATATCCCCTCCATTTACTTGTAAGGCTGATAATAGAAAGTTACTACAACTCACATACAAATGAACAATTCACAGCATTAAGAACAGAGCAACATATAACAACATGATCATATTATTCCTTTTCTAACTTCAGTCACTTTCCTCCATTTGCTTTCACAGAGAGCAACTTAAAACTAAATCATAAAAATAAATATGGCTAGAAATGCCATATATTATATATTGAACTTACTGCACCAGATTAAATGTTCAGCATCTCTATATTAGTAATGATCCAGGTCTTCAAAGTAATGATCCAGGTCTTCAGACGCTCCCCATCTTGGATTCTGTTAGGAGTGTCAGTGGCACCGCACATGCTCAGTGGGCTCTGGGTAGCTGTTGGGAAGCGAAGCTTAAAGGTTGTAGCAAATCATCAAGCAGAAAATGGTTGGCCTGTCATAGAACCCAATGCTACAGGGCTGATTATTAAATTTTGATGCAGAATCACTGGTTTCTGAGCTGCCATGTAATGAGAATCTGAATGAATTACTAATCAGCCTTATATTATTATGACATTTATATTCTATATATACAGTATAGTGTAAGTGGGCCCCTAAGCTCAGGTTATATTGTGCCATTTATATTCTGTATATACAGTATAGTGTGAGTGGGTCCCTAAGCTCAGGTTATACTGTGCCATTTATATTCTGTATATACAGTATAGTGTGAGTGGGCCCCTAAGCTCAGGTTATATTGTGCCATTTATATTCTGTATATACAGTATAGTGTGAGTGGGCCCCTAAGCTCAGGTTATATTGTGCCATTTATATTCTGTATATACAGTATAGTGTGAGTGGGCCCCTAAGCTCAGGTTATATTGTGCCATTTATATTCTGTATATACAGTATAGTGTGAGCGGGCCCCTAAGCTCAGGTTATATTGTGCCATTTATATTCTGTATATACAGTATAGTGTGAGCGGGCCCCTAAGCTCAGGTTATATTGTGCCATTTATATTCTGTATATACAGTATAGTGTGAGTGGGTCCCTAAGCTCAGGTTATATTGTGCCATTTATATTCTGTATATACAGTATAGTGTGAGCGGGTCCCTAAGCTCAGGTTATATTGTGCCATTTATATTCTGTATATACAGTATAGTGTGAGTGGGCCCCTAAGCTCAGGTTATATTGTGCCATTTATATTCTGTATATACAGTATAGTGTGAGTGGGCCCCTAAGCTCAGGTTATATTGTGCCATTTATATTCTGTATATACAGTATAGTGTGAGCGGGCCCCTAAGCTCAGGTTATATTGTGCCATTTATATTCTGTATATACAGTATAGTGTGAGCGGGCCCCTAAGCTCAGGTTATATTGTGCCATTTATATTCTGTATATACAGTATAGTGTGAGTGGGCCCCTAAGCTCAGGTTATACTGTGCCATTTATATTCTGTATATACAGTATAATGTGAGTGGGCCCCTAAGCTCAGGTTATACTGTGCCATTTATATTCTGTATATACAGTATAGTGTGAGTGGGCCCCTAAGCTCAGGTTATATTGTGCCATTTATATTCTGTATATACAGTATAGTGTGAGTGGGCCCCTAAGCTCAGGTTATATTGTGCCATTTATATTCTGTATATACAGTATAGTGTGAGTGGGCCCCTAAGCTCAGGTTATATTGTGCCATTTATATTCTGTATATACAGTATAGTGTGAGCGGGCCCCTAAGCTCAGGTTATATTGTGCCATTTATATTCTGTATATACAGTATAGTGTGAGTGGGCCCCTAAGCTCAGGTTATATTGTGCCATTTATATTCTGTATATACAGTATAGTGTGAGTGGGTCCCTAAGCTCAGGTAAGTGACAGCAGCAGAGAGTATGTGGAGGGAATCAGCAGAAAAGAAGATGGGGGGCTACTGGGGGCATCTTTGGGGGCACAGATCTTCCCTGCTAAGGAGTTGGCGTTGCCTTGGGCAGAACCTAGCTACCTTCTGATTGGTTGCTATGCAAGCATGTCAAGACAGGGTCCATGACATAAAAGAAACTATGGGTCAAGAACCAGTTAGTCAGGAAGGAAAAGCAATATTGAACACAACTAGAACTTATCTAGAAGGATCTATAATAGGGAATTGAACCCAGGTCCTTAGGGACAATCATGTCACGTGCCTGTAAGGGGCTATTCCCTTTTTGTTTTTGAGACCATAGAGATAACTAATAATGAAGATGAACAGTGGTGTAACTATATATATACAGCAGACCTCCGTGGTCGTGCGGGAAGGGCAACTGGATCTAGTTGATCCAGAGGAAGGATTTTTTTGTGACATTTTCACTGGTAACCTGGGTTACACGCATTGGATTTGCAACCAATTACTTACAGTATAACATAGGGGGGTGGGTATTTAAATGAAAACAAAACCCCTCAGTGGCCTATTAAAGAGCGGCCTATTAAAGAATCTCACAAAACTAGAATATATATATATATCAGTAAATATTGCCCTTTTACATCCTTTCCCTTGAGCCGCCATTTAGTGATGGGCTGTGTGCTCCCTCAGAGATCACCTGACAGGAAGTGATGCAGCTCTAACTGTAACAGGAAGTAGTGTACTAAATAATAATTATCCGGCCCGCAGTTGACCCTCTACCGGTGGACATGTCATAATTTTAACCATCCAGTGATATTACCCAAAAGGCTGCCAAGGGGATTTTTTTTCTGACCTAAACCCCCACCCAGCTCCCCAATATGTGTTGCCTACCCCGCCTACCCTGCCTACCCCGCCTACCCATAGTTCCAGCACAGAGTATTTTGGATTCAGGACCCTAACCTGCTGTTGTTAAAAAATGCAACCCTTGCCTTTTAGAAAGCTCTAAATAACTGATTTGTTAGAAATATTTTGATAAATACTACCAATATATTAAACATATAGGTTCTCTATTACCTCAGAAATGTCAGTGGTGTGTATACAGAGTGTATGAGGTGAAGTGGCCACTTAAGTCACTTACCCTGTGGCCCCAGTGCCAGTGTATGTGGGCACATATGAGAGGATGGCGCTGCCCATGGAGTTCAGCTGCACAAACCAACAATCTCTCTCTGTCGCGCAGCAGGTACTGACATCCTGGAGGGAAAAGGCAACAGGTGGATTGGGGAAACGCCAGCAAATACTGGGTGAGATAAAGGATCAGTGTGCTAAGGGGCAACAGGTGACCCGAGATATTGTTCAGGCAAAGAAAGGCACATTATTCACAATGGCACTAATGGAACTATGGCTGGAAAAAGGTGACTGGCTGCCCCTGCTTTTGTACTGCCACACAGCCTGTTGCATAGAGCACCTGGGAGGGGAGAAATTAACCCATGAGAGCTATCGGCAGCCATTTTATCATCTTAAAACTCAACCGCGCTTTATAATACTGGGGGGTGTCCCTGTGCGTGGGGTACTGTGCCCTGTATACAGCATCACTGTGTTAATTATTGTTATGTCCTACATTCTCTGTGCTCTCAGCTAGCAGTGACTGTTTGGCCCCACTCCCCTGTGCCCAGCAGCACCACGTGGTGCAGGTTCTACTCATCTTATCAAACCGGCATTTCCATATCTGTATATATAGTATATGTCTGACATATTTTACCTGTAGCCACCATTATGAGATGTTGATCACCTGACAGGAAATAATGCAGGTTTTGTCTGAAACAGGAAGAAGTGTGTGAGAAAAAGACACAGCTCTGCCCGTTGATTGGCTGATATAACCTAGTGTGTATGTGTGCCCTTGGTTTGTGTGTGTAACCACGGGGCCTTATAGAAGCTGCTAGGTGCTATTGCTAAGTGGGCCTGCCTCATTCACAGCTCCTATGAAAGTGCTATGAGAGAAGCTGCTGTCCTTTGCCTTCATCTTTTTCACAGGGCACTGCTCCCCGACTTTTATAAGGGTGCCAGTGTCCCTAGGGTCCAAAGCTTCATACTGGGGCCTTATGAGCCAGACTCCCTGCATATGCACCCCTGGTACTTGGTGGAGACCATACCTCCCAACTGTCCCGATTTTCTCGGGACAGTCCCTCTTTTGACAGCTCAACCCCCAGTCCTGGATTCTTACTAAAAACTCCCTCATTTCCCTTTCGATCTCCTGCATTGAAGCTAAGGGCCGTGGCCCTTAAGGCAACTTCGGCAAATTGATGCGCCACGTTTCACATTCTAGGCGGTGAGATGGCATTTGGGGAGATTAGTCACCCACGACAAGGGAGATTTGTCGCAGGCGACTAATCTCCCCGTCTGTCACAGCCCTAAAAAAGATACAATTTTAATTAAAAGTAGCTTTTGGCAGAGAGCCCAGAAATCTTAACGAGTGTCACCTGCACTTAGATACATTGTTTCTCACATTTAATTAAATAAGTAGCTTTTGGCAGAGCCCAGAAAGGTAAAAAGCCCCCCCTGCACTGAGATACAACTGTAACTAACAAGCTAAACAGGTCTCTTGGGGGAACTGAGACTCACAGCTTAAACCTTTTTCAGCAAAACTGTAATAACACATAAAACAGGTCCCCAAAACCCCCAGAAATGTGTTCAAACTTTCAATAACCTGACAAATTTAGTCAAATGGGAGTGGTATTTAGGGGGTGTGGTCGCAAAAATGGGTGTGGTCAAAAAATACACCGCAGCATTTATTTTTGTCCCTCTTTCTGTTTTCAAAATGTTGTGAAGTATGGTGGAGACCTAAACCAGACCTGTCATTACTGACTGCTGAGGTGCCGCACACTGCCAACATTGTGTGGCCTTGTCTTCTTTGACAGTAATGTGGGCAGTGAGGTACTGGGGATCCACATAACGTTATGGAGACCGGGGGTGGGTGGGAAATTCATAAGATTCCCCAAAGATCTGGGAGGGTTGATACCTGTAGAATTTATTGTGTCTCTAATAAAAATCTGTGTACGTGCTCTGGTCAATGTACCACTCACTGGGGTGATAACAAAATATCACAGAATACACCCAAATCCTAATAAATCATTTGAAATCCTATTTTATTTTGCTAGTCGGACAAAATAACTTTACTAACACTAAATAAATGATTCAAATATTGTTTCTTTTCTTCCTTTGGAATCCAAAATCACAGCAAGCAGGTGGCAGCCATTTTGTGGAAGCTGTTATCATGACAAAGTTTGCAACATCCCCCAAATCATGTGTATGCGCCAGGAGGAGGACCGTCCATGTTCCAATGCACAGGCTACAAACTATAGAGAGTGGGAAGGGTGGGGAGAATGTGAGGAAAGAAATTACATCTAGGACATGCAGAAATGAAAGTGAAAGTAATTGCTATGCCTGAGGCATAGAGGCGGGGCCGGCAATATATGACTGACAGCTGAGAATGTATAAATATATTCAAAGTACACATGGATACACTAGTGTGGTTTAAAAACTGAGTGGTCTGTTGACTAAAAGTTGAAATGTGAGGTAAATAATCAAATACACTTTGGCTTGAGGTTTAACATAACTAATAGTGATAAGCGAATCTGCTTTACCCAAAAATTTGTGAAACAACAGGAAAATGAATAAAACATTAATGTCCAACATGTCACGCTACTTTTTTGCCGCAACCGCGCTCAATTTGATGCAACCACAACTTTTTTCTGACACGCGACAAATTTTTTTATGCCCAATTTTTGCTGAAGTGTCGCAAAGTGTCACCATTCGCCAATGGTGAAATGAGGGAATTTGCTGTGAATCCATGCCTGGCAAAAAAATTTGCTCATCACTAAAGAATCTCCCTCCGTTTGTTTCAGATAGGAGCTGCCATTTTAGCTTGGTCTCATTAGCTTCCTGCCTCAGCTCTAGCCATTAGTAGCTCAGATCACACATTCGTATGGGAGGGGGGAGTGAATTCTTATGGGAGGGGGAGCAAAAAGAAGGAGAGGAGAGTGCCCCAAACCTGAAGGAGCCCTAAAGGAGAGGAAGTCTGATACTGAAGAACATGTTTACACAAAGGAAAACAAGAAATCCTGTGTTTCTTTTGATAGCGAACTCAGTGCAACCTTTACTTCTCCTTTAATATTACGTAAGCTGCGTACAGAGGGCAGTACGAATGCTTTCTGCCTTGCCTTGTTGTACAAAATGACAAAATCCCTTTTCCTTTACTTACACTATCAACACATCATCTTTAGCAATAAGTACAACTGTGGGAAAACTGTGACCAACAGTTTTGCAAACAAACCTAAGTACTTGATACTATTGTTTATACATTATAAATAGCTTATCGCCAGTTTAACGTAGGCGCTATCAGTAACTCACATTCGCATTATTCTGCTGGTTTGAGCTTGATAAATCAGGTGAAAATAACATTTTAGGGGACAATATGTCACAAATCATTATCATACCAGAGACACAACCTCCCATTTAAGGTGATTATATATCTATTATTCCATATTGACCTTTGTTATGTCAGAATTGGCTACAAACTGTGGTTTCATTAACAAATAACAATTAGGGCTCTGGCACACGGGGGAGATTAGTCGCCCGCGATTAACTCCCTGTTCGCGGGCGACTAATCTCCCCGAGTTGCCTAGCCCTGCCATCCCACCGGCGAACATGTAAGTCGCCGGCGGGATGGCAGACGCGGCGGCGCGATTTCGCGCAAATCGCCGAAAAAGTCTCGCGAGTCTTTTTCGCCGATTTCGGGAAATCGCCCCGCCGCGTCTGCCATCCAGCCGGCGACTTACATGTTCGCCGGTGGGATGGCAGGGCTAGGCAACTCGGGGAGATTAGTCGCCCGCGAACAGGGAGTTAATCGCGGGCGACTAATCTCCCCCGTGTGCCAGAGCCCTTACACTTCAGAGATGTTACTGCCTTTCACAAACACAATTTCATATGCTCCTTGTGATTCCTGCCACCTATTCCATTATCCTTTTGTATTATCATTTTGTAAGACTCATCATAAAAATACATTATAAACTGTGCTAAAATGTAGAAAGATACAGGAATATATAACAATGATGACCCATTTCAATATCACATTTCATTTGATCTAATGTATCTCAACAAAATCACCTTTCATAGAATCGGCCATAAGAGAACCAGGAAACCGATTCCTTCCTGCGTCATAAATTGTCTATACATTTCCCACCCAAAATGACTATAATTTGTGAAATTGTACAAGCCTATTGCCTATGACAGTGCAGCGCCAATTCCGCAGGCTCCTTACCATAGCTCTTTCCCCCCACCCCCGGTACCTCAGAGACAATAATGACGCCCAGGATGGGATATAACAGGCCACAGCTTTATTAACAGAAAATATGCCAATATATAAATACAAAATAATTTATAAAATGATCAACATTTTAACAGTAACCATCCACGTTATGCCCATTGGAATGCTTGCCCACTCCAAACCACCAACCATGGCTGCCTGCCATGCCGGCCACCTTCCGCAGCAGCTTCAGGTGGGCAAGTGAGAGCAGGCAACCAGAATCCACTACTCTCCTGGGACCCTTGTCCGAGGAGGTTACCATCCACCTTTTGACACCCACGTGCCAAAAATGGGGCTTAACCCCCACCTTCCAGCAAGCATTCCTACCGCAAGCTGTGACAGCATAAACAAACCCCTCCCCAACCCGGTCAACCTTGCTTGTATTCAAGGGCGGGCGGGACAATGCTCCTTGACTTTCCAGGAGGTAATGATACCGCCCCTTCCTCTGTTGTTACTTTCCCTATCCTGGTCCCTCCTCTTACTTTACAAACCCTCCTTCCCCCCAGTCTTAGCCTGTATTAATTAATCCCTTCCACTCCCCCTGCTGTTCCTAGAACCGCCACGGCTCCTGCTACCTTATAGGTACGGAGCACCCTTCATTCCCAGTTGCTTTCCAATACACTCCTGCAATTGGTCAAATGCATCACAAGATACTGGCTGTTCTCCTACCAGTGGGCAGCTGGCTACAGTTCAATATGACTCTTATCAGATCCCTATGATTCATATAGAATAAAATTCAAGGTATTAACTGTTTTTCTGCTGGTAATCTAAGTGGACTTCTACTTCCGGGGAAGAGATTTTTTCAAAAATTGCTGCTGTGTCAGAACCTACGCAACCTAAAATGAGCAAATGTGTTTATTATTTATATATAATACCCAAGAGCCACAAATATTCTGCAAATTATATCTTTATAAACGATGCTTAGTGATGTCATCAGTTATAATCGATGTTCAGTGATGTTCATTTCTGTCACATGACTCACTGAAACATGTGCATTATATTAAAAAATACCCCCTTTTGTACAATCTGAGGATTTTAGGAGTCCCATGAACCGTATAAAAGCTTTTTTTATGGTTATGGAACTCCTCGTGACTTATAATATCCTTATTATTTACAAAAGGGGTACTTTTTTTATAATCGGTGGTCTGTGAAGTCATTTGTGTCACATACTCACTAACAAAAATAAAGTACCCCCTGTTGTCAAGTATGAGGACATTAGAAGGCACATTGGAGTTCCATGAACTGTATAAAAACACTCGACCTACAGCCTTGTGCTTTTCATGGAACTTCTCAGTGGCCAATAATATCCTAATAGGCAATAAAATGGGGTACATTATCCCCTATGTATCTTGGTATGTCATTTACCTTACACTTTGGGGCAGATTTACTAATCCACGAACGGACCGAAAGCGTCCGAACGCGTTTTTTCATAATGATCGGTATTTTTGTGACTTTTTCGTCGCCGTCATGACTTTTTCGGATGTCCTGCGATTTTTACGTCGCCGTTACAACTTTATCGTATATTTTCTGCAACTTTTTTGTCGCCGTCGCGAAAAAATCGCATTGGCTTTTCCGTCGTTTACAATTGCTCAATACGAAAAAATCGCGACGAAAAAGTTGCACAAAATACGATAAAGTTGTGATGGCGATGAAAAAATCGCGCAAAATACGGAAAAACGCAACGGCGACGAAAAAGTTGCAAAATTTTCGTTTTCAATCCGATTTTTTCTCATTCGGGATTCGTGGATTAGTAAAGGTGCCCCTTTGTGTTTAAGTGCCCCCCCAACTGAGTAATATTAACAGACTTTTAATTCTGGGAAATGCTTAGAGCAAAAGCCATTGGCGTCCACAAATCCCATTGCCACTTATCCGCTTTTTACCATTGTGGGCAGCCAAGTGTATGTCTATAGACAGCACTACAACAGCCCGTTGGATCATACAGGCCCTGTCATTTCAGGCACACAGAGGCCCAAACTGACCCCCCTAGGTCCAATAGTCACTTGTTTATGAATCTTACAGCATTTGCTGTTCCAAGTAGGGTTGTCACCCTTCCGGTTTTAAACCAGACGGGCTGGTTTTTCAAGGGGCACTCTGGATGAAAACATTCTACCTGGTTTTCAACATTGAGAAAACTGAACAAAAAGCCACCCAATTGTGGCTAGGTGATGCAGTAACCATGGCAACATCAAAACCCAAGCACCATGTCAATGTCCCACACCTGTTGTCATTGGTCCCCTTGAACCAGAAATGACTTTATTGCTAAGTTCTCCAAAGGCAGAGCAGGCAGACTGGAGTAAACCAACCAGGATTCATACATTACGCCTACCCTGAAGTCTCCAGGACCCCTGTCTCTTACAGTGCCCAAGCTTCACCTGAGCTGTCTCTCTACAACTTCACTACAAGGCTGCTACTCTAACCCTATGCACTCACAATCCCTATCTGGTGTACAATCATCACTGGGGCACTACCCCAAATACTGACTCCTCGTGGGGGCCCGAGCTGTCTTACTAGATAACCTGTCTAGCATTGTTTCCAGAATGAGCTAGTTATCACCTTCTACCTCTCATCTTCCCTAGTAAGGTACGGGTGGCCCACCTGGTTTAACTCAATGATGTCTCATTGTCTGCAGAGCAAGTGCACTGCCAATGTCTTATATAGGCTTTGCAGGTGGCCGGCCCTACATATAATTAACTATTTATATAATTAAAACCAATTCTTTTGTTTCTCCTTAACCCCACATTTCCAAAAATAAATTATCCATTTTTAATGTGGGCCCTTGCACAATAACATCTCACTTATGTGTATAGAAAGACAATTTGTTAAATTGTTTTATTTACACACACAATAGAAGTTTTATAAGCAGAAGTTAACAGTTCACATACATAAATTCCAGTAGCTGACAGGTCACATCTATTGTATTATTGGGGTGCTGATGCCCTGGACCAATCCCCTTCATCCAGTATCTCACTGTGCCCGGTTTGTATAAACATGTATCATCAATCAAGCTAATATGTGTTTGATCCATTGAGGTAATAGGAAGTGTTTCAGATAAGATTCCAATATACTTGCTATCTGCCTTGCGGTGGCTGATGTGTTTGGGCAGAGAGCATTAGGAAGAGGAGACAGACAGAAACAAATGGTGGGAAACAAGTGCATAGGTCAGACTTGAGCCGGACTTGGATTTTTACTATTGAGTGCTGTTCTCATATATACCACTAGGTGGGGCATGGGAGCATTTTACCAATGCAGCTGCCAAGGAGCTGTTACCTTGTTACCTTCCCATTGTTCAGTTGATCAGCTGCTGGGGGGGAAGGAAGGGGGTGACTAAGGTAAATATGGCACGAGCTTTCAAAACCATTTTAAAAATGGTGTCAAAATTAAAAAAAACAAAAAGAATGTTTTTGTTATACATAAATAAAAAATTCTGAAACGTCTGTGTTTTAAAGGAAAATGACATTTTGGAATGGAAATACATGTAAGCAATAACGTTCCCCTTATTGTATAGTGTTTTAAAGTCTGTGGAAATTCAAAAACAACCCGAAAACATGTTTTAAAAAATTACCTGATTTGCCGCATTCTCATCTTTTGCTGCAGCAATAAAAGATACAGTTGCAATAAGAGTCAAAGACACAAGAGGATGGAGGTCCCTGCCCCATAGAGCTTACAATCTATATGGGATTCCCACCTAAACCTGCCTCCATCCTCTATTTAAAATTACACTTCATCAAGTTCACCCGACATCCATTCTCCAAAGGCAGGTGTCTGCAGGGCTGGAACTAGGGGTGGGCAGAAGAGGCACGTGCCTAGGGTGCAACAGTAGGTGCCACTCGTGTACCTCTTTGCCTACACCTAGTTTGTCCTCCAACTGCCTCCAAGTCTCCCTCACACCTCCATTACTTCCCCCCCACCCACGACAGGTGTGCTTGTTCGTGCATACTCTCTCCGGGAGGGGAGGGTGCCTAGGGCGCCCGGCCAGATTGGGTGCCTGGGTGTCACTCTAGACCAGTGATCCCCAACAGTTGATCCCAGTGCCCCCAAACCAGGGAGTTATTTTTGAATTCCTGACTTGGGGGCAAGTTTTGGTTGAATAAAAACAAGATTTCCTACCAAATAAAGCCCCCTGTAAGCTGATAGGGTGCATAGAGTCTCCATAATAGCCAATCACAGCCCTTATTTGGCTCCTCCATGAGCTTTTATGGTGCTTGTGTTGCTCCCCAAGTCTTTTTTCATTTGACTGTGGCTCCCGAGTAAGAAAGGTTGGGGATCCCTGCCATAGACCCTTCTCTTACTTTCTCAACACCCATTGTATCCCTCACCTGAATGTGCCATTTCTTTCTAAGAAACATTGCAAAAATACATCGCTTCTTCTGTCCCTCTACTGCTAAAACACTGTTGCAAGCCCTCACATTCTACAGAATAGACTACTGTAGGTATAAGATCTGTTACCCAGAAACCTGTTATCCAGAAAGTTCTGAATTATGGAAAGGGTATTGCCAATAGGCTCTTTTATAAAAAATAATTTCCTTCTTCTCTGTAATAATAAAACAGTGCCTGGTATTTGATCCCAACTAAGATATAATTACCCCTTATTGGGGGCAGAACAGCCCTATTGGGTTTATTTCATGGTTAAATGATTCCCTTTTCTCTGTAATAATAAAACAGTACCTGTACTTGATCCCAACTAAGATATAATTACCCCTTATTGGGGCAGAACAGTCCTATTGGGTTTATTTCATGGTTAAATGATTCCCTTTTCTCTGTAATAATAAAACAGTACCTGTACTTGATCCCAACTAAGATATAATTACCCCTTATTGGGGCAGAACAGTCCTATTGGGTTTATTTCATGGTTAAATGATTCCCTTTTCTCTGTAATAATAAAACAGTACCGGTACTTGATCCCAACTAGGATATAATTACCCCTTATTGGGGGCAGAACAGCCCTATTGGGTTTATTTAATGGTTAAATGATTCCCTTTTCTCTGTAATAATAAAACAGTACCTGTACTTGATCCCAACTAAGATATAATTACCCCTTATTGGGGCAGAACAGCCCTATTGGGTTTATTTAATGGTTAAATAATTCCCTTTTCTCTGTAATAATAAAACAGTACCTGTACTTGATCCCAACTAAGATATAATTACCCCTTATTGGGGCAGAACAGCCCTATTGGGTTTATTTAATGGTTAAATAATTCCCTTTTCTCTGTAATAATAAAACAGTACCTGTACTTGATCCCAACTAAGATATAATTACCCCTTATTGGGGCAGAACAGCCCTATTGGGTTTATTTAATGGTTAAATAATTCCCTTTTCTCTGTAATAATAAAACAGTACCTGTACTTGATCCCAACTAAGATATAATTACCCCTTATTGGGGCAGAACAGCCCTATTGGGTTTATTTAATGGTTAAATAATTCCCTTTTCTCTGTAATAATAAAACAGTACCTGTACTTGATGCCAACTAAGATATAATTACCCCTTATTGGGGCAGAACAGCCCTATTGGGTTATTTAATGGTTAAATGATTCCCTTTTCTCTGTAATAATAAAACAGTACCTGTACTTGATCCCAACTAAGATATAATTACCCCTTATTGGGGGCAGAACAGCCCTATTGGGTTTATTTAATGGTTAAATGATTCCCTTTTCTCTGTAATAATAAAACAGTACCTGTACTTGATCCCAACTAAGATATAATTACCCCTTATTGGGGGCAGAACAGTCCTATTGGGTTTATTTAATGTTTAAATTATATTTCAGTAGACTTCAGGAATGGAGATCAAAATTACGGAAAGACTCCTTATCCAGAAAACCCCAGTTCCTGAGCATTCTGTATAATAGGTCCCATACCTGTATTACTATCTGTCTCACAGAATCTGATGCCTGCACACCACAATCCATCCTCACCGCTCCTGCTGCCTGCATCATCTCACCTGTATCTAAATCTCTCTAAATATTGAAATATTTTCTTCTCTTATTTTTATATTGTAACACTTGTTTGGCTTAGAAGGGGTTAATCCAGACTAGAATATGGTAGAGCATATGTTACATGCGACCCCCTTTCCTAGGAGTGGGCCTTCGCTAAGTGGAAGGTTGCCTGCACGATGTAGTTGTACTACAACTCCCACGGGTACTGTGTAGTGTGTTAGGTAATAGGACACCAGGAGCTCTTGCAGATGAACTAGTTAACTCTTTATTGTCCAAGACAGATGTTATTAATACAGGGATCAGTAAATACTCACAAGCAGTTGATATAGAATGTCACAGTGGTAAGTAGCAGTTGTGACCTTTAGAGACAGTGTAGCCTACAATGGAGATATGCAGAGGTAGTAGCTGGGAGTCCCAAGATGGATGCCCTTTATTGGAACGGATCCCTACAGCCAACGGTGGTTCAGGGGTAAATACTAGCCTGAATCCATTGTCTTAACTGTGGTCCCTACAGCAAGGCATACAGAGCCTGGGGTAGGCTAAACCCTTAGAGTCTCCTTTGGTGGGGCTAATAGCTGCCCTTTCTAGCTAAAGCTGACTATGCTCACTTCTTCTAGAGAGTGCTATGAAATGAATCTGCTGTCCTTACTTATCCTCATTCACAGGGCCCTGTCCCCGACTTCTCCAGATAGTAGGTAGGTATCTGGGGTGAAATGGCTGTACTGGGGCCTGTGTCTGCACCCAGGCTCAATGGAGCTGTTGATGGGAAGCAGACAGGCAGCCAAAGAGGAAGCCACTCCCTTTTGCCAGACACTTTATCAGTCTGCAGGGGGAGTGGTCAAATAGACCTATAGGGCATAGTGTTAGAACTGTAACTTAAGTACAGAGGCTATTACCCTATAACAATAAAGGTGTGAAGAGGTAGGGGATAAAGCCATAGGGAGCTTAACCCTATGGGTCCCTACAATATATTTTTAAGAATTTAGGACAGTTTAATAATTTTCTACTTATTTTTCCCTCTATTATATCTTTATTCTACCTCCACCCCTGCTTCCCACCTCTTTGTCCCACCCCAGAGACCATTACCCTGTTCTAGCACCCCCTCCCCTGATGTTATGGATCATTGCCACCTAAATAAATACAGAACGCTACAGTAGGGAATGCTGCATGGCCTGTATTAGCGCTGTTACTGATTGTATTCATGTTAATTAACCACAACTGGTTTACCGGGTGCCACTAGAGAGACTTTAGAAAAAGGGCAATAATGCTGCAAAAGTGCTTTTATTACTATGCCATGCACAACATGTTTTGGGCCCCTTCCGTGCCCTTTATCTTGATCCCTTCCCTATTCTACTGCTACTATAGGCACCATCTCTCCCTACTATACCTGCTATCCCACAGCCCCAATCCCTTCCCAGAGGCTATTATCCCCCACTGCTACTATAGGCACCATCTCTCCCTACTATACCTGCTATCCCACAGCCCCAGTCCCTTCCCAGAGGCTATTATCCCCCACTGCTACTATAGGCACCATCTCTCCCTACTATACCTGCTATCCCACAGCCCCAGTCCCTTCCCAGAGGCTATTATCCCCCCACTGCTACTATAGGCTCCATCTCTCCCTACTATACCTGCTATCCCACAGCCCCAGTCCCTTCCCAGAGGCTATTATCCCCCCACTGCTACTATAGGCTCCATCTCTCCCTACTATACCTGCTATCCCACAGCCCCAGTCCCTTCCCAGAGGCTATTATCCCCCTCACTGCTACTATAGGCACCATCTCTCCCTACTATACCTGCTATCCCACAGCCACAGTCCCTTCCCAGAGGCTATTATCCCCCCACTGCTACTATAGGCACCATCTCTCCCTACTATACCTGCTATCCCACAGCCCCAGTCCCTTCCCAGAGGCTATTATCCCCCACTGCTACTATAGGCACCATCTCTCCCTACTATACCTGCTATCCCACAGCCGCAGTCCCTTCCCAGAGGCTATTATCCCCCCACTGCTACTATAGGCACCATCTCTCCCTACTATACCTGCTATCCCACAGCCCCAGTCCCTTCCCAGAGGCTATTATCCCCCCACTGCTACTATAGGCACCATTTCTCCCTACTATACCTGCTATCCCACAGCCCCAGTCCCTTCCCAGAGGCCATTATCCCCCCACTGCTACTATAGGCACCATCTCTCCCTACTATACCTGCTATCCCACAGCCACAGTCCCTTCCCAGAGGCTATTATCCCACTGCTACTATAGGCACCATCTCTCCCTACTATACCTGCTATCCCACAGCCACAGTCCCTTCCCAGAGGCCATTATCCCCCCACTGCTACTATAGGCACCATCTCTCCCTACTATACCTGCTATCCCACAGCCCCAGTCCCTTCCCAGAGGCTATTATCCCCCCACTGCTACTATAGGCACCATCTCTCCCTACTATACCTGCTATCCCACAGCCACAGTCCCTTCCCAGAGGCTATTATCCCCCCACTGCTACTATAGGCACCATCTTTCCCTACTATACCTGCTATCCCACAGCCCCAGTCCCTTCCCAGAGGCTATTATCCCCCCACTGCTACTATAGGCACCATCTCTCCCTACTATACCTGCTATCCCACAGCCCCAGTCCCTTCCCAGAGGCTATTATCCCCCACTGCTACTATAGGCACCATCTCTCCCTACTATACCTGCTATCCCACAGCCACAGTCCCTTCCCAGAGGCTATTATCCCCCCACTGCTACTATAGGCACCATCTCTCCCTACTATACCTGCTATCCCACAGCCCCAGTCCCTTCCCAGAGGCTATTATCCCCCCACTGCTACTATAGGCACCATCTCTCCCTACTATACCTGCTATCCCACAGCCCCAGTCCCTTCCCAGAGGCTATTATCATAGTCAATATTTTCAGGCCCTTCAGTTGGTAATTCTACGTATGGGATCTTTAGCCTCTGCAAACAAAAATCTCACCCTCTGCCTATGATCGAGCTTTTGTTAAACAAAGATGAAAGAAAGTGGTAAGTTCTTCTATAACCCACCATGTGGCAGTGTGTGACCCCCAGGGCTGACATTCAGTGGTCTTTCCCATAGATATTTTGTGTGATTTTTCCACTTGGAAGACTGGTAAGTTGATGCATGTTCTCAAGCCTAGAACCTGGAACACATACCATTATCTAGAATAGAATAAATACATTTGTTTCAGATACATTGATATTCACTGCATGAAACCTGCTAACATCCACTGCATATGTAATACTTCTACTTCACACATCTGACCTAAGTTCTCTGCTCTTCTCCATACAGAATCATCTTGAAGTTACAATGGCCGGTAACAGTTGAAACTGAGACTCAAATCTCTAACTGCCTCCTGGCTATCTCTAATTGGATGAACCAACGCCACCTCAAACTCAACCTAACAAAAACTGAACTAATGATCTTTCCCCCTAAACCTGGTCCTACCCCCCTTCCTTTTCTATCTCTATTGAAGGCACCCTCATCAACCCTGTCAATTCCATGCGTTGTTTGGGGGTGATCTTTGACTCCAGTCTCTCCTTCTCTGACCATACTAACACCACTATCAAAACCTGTCACTTTTTCTTACGCAATATTGCCAAAATCCGTCCCTTTCTTTCTCCTGTAACAGCTAGGCTGCTCATGCATGCCCTCATCCTATCCCGACTTGACTATTGTAACCTGCTGCTAACCGGCCTCCCTAACTCCCATCTTTCCCCCCTACAGTCTATATTAAACACCGCTGCCAGAATTCTCCTCCTCTCATCCAGGAGAGTTCAGGCCCTTCCCCTGCTAAAGTCCTTATCGTGGCTCCTATTAAACCAAGAATATCTTACAAACTTCTTCTCTTAACCTTCAAAGCCCTCCATTCCTCTGCTCCTCACTACATCTCTTCCCTTGTGTCTCCGTACGTTCCTGGCCGACTCCTTCGTTCCTCGCAGAGCAATCGTTTGGTTGCGCCCCCCACTACTACTGCGGTTTCCCGCCTTAACCCTTTCTGCCCTGCTGCCCCTTACATTTGGAATGCCCTCCCTGATTTCCTCCGGAGAGAATCCTCCCCCAGTCTTTTTAAAACCAAACTAAAAGACTACCTTTTGGAGCACTCGCCCAGCACCTGATCTGGGAACTGGCACTTATACTGTAATGTCACCCACTGTGACCTATAGCACTTATATTTGCCCATTTGTGTCTGTTAGTTACCCCTCCCATATAGATTGTAAGCTCTACGGGGCAGGGACCTCCGTCATCTTGTGTTTCTGACTCTTATTGCAACTGTACCTTGTATTTATTTGTATTTATTGGTGTACTTTGTATTTATCCATTATCTTTAACCCCCTGTTTGTATTAATGGATTGTACTGTACAGCGCTGCGTACATAAGTAGTGCTTTATAAATAAAGATATACATACATACATACAAATGTACATTGTGGAGGTACTGTAAAATGTCAGTCCTCTCTATTTTCTTATTTTCTACATTTTACTTCTACATTACGAGGAGAGATTATGTTCATATCTCATCTCCTTCACCAAACTCTCTGGAACCCAAGCCACAACCAAACCCTTCAGAACCCAAGCTACAGCCAACTGAAAGCCCTGGATTGACCTTACCTTTTTCTACTACAAGACACCCATTGGAACCCCCTTATCCCTATCCCTATCAGTTCCTCTTGAACCCACAAGAAAAATGCCAGAAGCAGAAGCCCTTCCTTATTTTACTTGTGATCTCAGAGAGCCATGATATCAATTCACGATTAATCACTCGGGAAACCTGGGGAAATGAAAGTAACTACAGAGATGTTGCTGTGGTCACGGTTTTCCTGGTTGGGGTCTCTGTGACTATGACGGACAGGGTGCAGGAGCAGTTAGAAGAGGAAATGAACACCTATGGGGACCTAGTACAGCAGGACTTTACGGATACCTATTCTAATTTGACTCTTAAAACCCTAATGGGCATGGAGTGGATTTCTAAATATTGCCCAGATGCCAGTTACGTAATGAAGATAGACAATGATATGTTTCTCAATGTGGACTATCTTGTACATCACCTCCTGCAACCAGAATTACCAGTCCGTCAGAACTACTTTACAGGATATATTGTAGCCAACTCAGGTCCTATCAGAGACAAGGAAAACAAGTGGTATGTCCCTAAGGAATTGTATCCTAATGACACCTATCCCCCATACCCCGTGGGTCCTGGCTATGCCTCCTCTGCTGATATGGCCAAGAAGATTTACGATGTAGGCCAGACTGTTTAACAAGTTGATCACAGTGCACCATTATGGGGGGGATGAACTGCGGGACGTATGGAAGGACTTCTGGGCTAAGAGGTCGGGGTGCAAGGACTAAAGACTGATATGGTATAAGGGTCAGTTGTAAGTCTAAGAAAGTGACTTTAGAAAATACTGTTTTATTTATAAATTAAAAGGTGAAATATTTGGGGGCGTGGTCTGACGCTGATGTGAGCACACGCACTAACTGGAGCTCCACTGCAACACCCGGGAAAATATCCTGAACAACTCCCTACACTACTTAAATACGGAGCCCGACGATCCCATCTGGGACCCCTTACCACAGAGGGAACTAATGGGGCAAAACAGGGCACAAAAAAGGGCCACGGAAGCAGCAGCACGACTAGAAAAGTTTGCTCGCGAGACTGTCCAAAATGGCGGTGCGACAGAAAGGCCTGCCTCTACCCCAGGATCCGCTACTAAACACAGTGAGCAACCGGCAGCGGGAACTGCAAACCAGCGACAAGCCGAAATACCAACGGTCACTGAGCCTACCCTCCATGATGTGCTGGTAGAGATACGCTCGGCAAACAACGCCTGCACGTCATTGATAAATAACAAAACGGAAGAAATCAAAATCGACCTGTCAATTATAAAAGGTGACTTGCAGAAACTACGGGAGAGAACTACTGCGGTCGAAGCCAGGGTGAGCAACCTTGAAGACTCCTGCAGAAACCTCCCTGAGCAGTGCCAATCAATACAAAAACTGGTAACGGAATGCCAACGCAAATCGGATGACCTGGAGAATCGCCTACGACGCAGCAATCTAAGATTTGTCGGCTTCCCGGAGCAGTCGGAAGGGAGTGCGCCAGAATCCTTCCTAGAATCATGGCTAAAAGAAGCGTTCGGAGCAGACCAACTCTCCAACACCTTCGCAATTGAAAGGGCTCACAGAGTCCCCACCAGACAAGCACCCCCAGGGGCACCGCCTAGGCCGCTGATCGCTAAGCTGCTCAACGCCAGAGACCGCGACAAAATCCTAACACTCGCGAGGACGCAAGGCCAACTGCGATATCAAGCTGCAAGCATATCAATCTATGCGGATTACTCTGCCGAAATTCAAAGACCCAGAAACACCCTAATGGTCCGTAAGTACTCTGCACTCCCTAACTCCCGCCCGCTGCCAAAGAATCAAATCTGTTCCCTATACCCTACACCAGCTAAGGGCTCCCTGGTACCTGTCATGCACTGCATTACGATACTCACCATGCGGCCCAAGTCACGAGCAGTGCGTACACTGCTAGCCCATCACCACCCCGGCGATAGTGAACCCATCACATCCCGGGTGGCACCCCAGCGTCTCCAGCTCTTCTCCTCACGAGCCGCAAGCCACTAGTTCCCAGTAACCTGGGAAAGCACTGTGCCGAACAGGGCGCCACGACTCACCCCCAAAGAAGCTACTAAAGTTTTTACAAGTTTACTTATGGGACTAATTCTACCCAAAATTGGGGAATGGGTGGAAGGGGAGGGGGGCAACGGTTGGGAATGTTCACCTATCTGTACGCCGTTTAAGTACAGCAAAGCAGTTCTGACAATCCTGTTATTGTATTACATTCAATGTTTAATGCTCAATGTTATATGCTCAATGTTTTACTGTAAATGGTCCATAGGAAAAACCCAAGGGAAATGGCCAGCAGCAGGTGCGTGGTACTACCCAACCCGGAGAGACTATGGCTATCCATTTGACTAGCTGGAACGTTAGGGGCCTAAACTGCCCCATTAAACGCAGACTAGTTCTAGATTTCCTGAAAAAGCACAATACAGGTTTGAATCCTTGAAGTCAGACCCTAAAGGCAGATACCTATTTTTACACTGTTACCTATATGCATGTGAACTCATACTGGCAAATATCTACATACCTCCACCATATGACCCAGAGGTACTGCAGGTACTCGCGGACGAAATGTCCAAACTCCCACACGCACTGTGTATAATAGCAGGAGACTTCAATGAAGTCCTTACCCCCAGCATTGATAGGACATGGAGACAACCAGACAAGGTACCCCCCAAAACAACCCAATTCGCACAGGTGATAAAGTCACTGGCACTTTTAGACCCCTGGAGATTAGCCAACCCCAGCACTCGCCAATTCTCCTGTTTCTCAACATCCCATCTATCCCTCTCTAGAATTGACTTAGTACTAGTTAACGCTGCAATGATTCCCTACATTAGGAAGGTAACCTACCTCCCGAGAGGAATCTCAGATCACGCACCAGTACAACTTCAATGGCAACTCCCCTATAGAATTAAGAACTCCAGACCAGCCATTAACCCTACATGGCTGAATATACTCGATAATTTTGCAACAGTAGAAGCCAGCATTAAAGAATTTATGATGCTAAACCAGAGCGTAAACCAGATACTTCCCTTTTGGGACGCTCTAAAGGTGTATCTCCGCAACTCTATATCAGCTGAAATATCAGCATACAAACAGCAAGCGAAAGCCGCACACACAGAGCTAGAACACCAGGTATCCCAACTAGACATACAGGCAGCCAACCTCCAAACTCCTGAATCCCTAGCTGCGCTACACGAGGCACAAGAAAAATATGCAGGCAGCCTCAGACAAAGAGCCCAACATAAACACTATTTCTCAAAAATTAATATATATGAGCACGGGGAACGCTCAGGTAAAATGCTAGCTCACCTGGCCAAGGCACATACCACCCCTCCCCCTATCCCTGCTCTAAAGGACAGCAATGGCACACTATGCACAGACCCAGGGGAGATTGAAAACCTGCTAGTCGCATACTACACTGACCTCTACTCTGCTAAAACACAGGTCCTAACAGATGACACTAGAGCCTTCCTAGAACCACTGAACCTACCATCCTTACCCCAAGAGTATAGGGAATTCCTAGAAGCCAAGATCACAGACATAGAAACTCAAGAAGCCATAGACTCCTTCCCACAAGGGAAAGCAGCAGGCTCCGATGGAATCCCAATAGAACTCTACAAGAAGCACGCCAAATCCCTAACACCACTGCTTACCAAAATGTATGGGGAAGCCATATCAACAGGTACTCTCCCTGAATCAATGTACGAGGCAGCTATAATATTACTACCCAAACCTGGCAAGGACCCGCAGCTCTGTGAGTCATTTAGACCTACATCCCTACTAACCACAGATGTTAAAATATACGCAAAGATCTTAGCACGTAGACTGGCCAGAGTAATAAAAACATTAGTCAACCCAGACCAAATAGGGTTCATACCTACTAAAACAACTGCCCTGAACACCAGAAGGCTCTACTTGAACCTATTACTCACACCTAGCAACACCGGCAACAGAGCAATAGCAGCCTTAGACATAGCTAAGGCGTTCGATGCGGTGGAATGGCCATACCTATGGTGTGTCATGAAACAGCTAGGCCTTGGTCCAACGTTCATAAAAATGGTCCAGCTACTATACAAGTCCCCAAGGGCCACCCTGCGTATCAACTCACTCTGTACCTCCAACTTCACTCTCTCCAGGGGCACAAGGCAAGGCTGCCCGCTATCCCCCCTACTCTTCGCCTTGGCCATGGAGCCCTTTGCTCAGGCAGTACGTAAGCACCCACTGATACGGGGCTACGAGCTAAAAGGCACAATTGAAAAAATCCAGCTATACGCTGACGATACCTTAGTATACCTGGGAGACACGGGCCAATCGCTAACAGCTTTGACAGAACTTACGGGCAAGTTCGGCCTAATCTCATGGCTAAACACGAACATGTCCAAGTCAACACTATTCCTAGTAGATGATAAACATAGAGGCAACCCCGGGGAGCCCTGCCCCCTACAAGTCACCACCAAATTTACTTACCTTGGCATCCAGGTAGCACTACCCATTGCAAAATACACAGAGCTTAACCTAAACCCCCTGCTCCTGTGGGTTCAGGAGAAATTCAGAACATGGGAAATGCTACCACTAGGCCCAACATCTGATAAAAATGTTTATACAACCTAAAATGTTATATATCCTATGGCACTCTCCGATCCGAATCCCCAAGAAAACTTTTACCAAAATACACTCACAATTTACCAAATTTATCTGGGGAACCTCGAGAGCAAGGCTCCGCCTCAGCACCCTAATGAGACCCAGGGACAAAGGTGGACTAGCCATGCCAGACATGTATATGTACTACCTAGCTGCACAGCTAACTCATATCTCCCCTATGATCCACAAAGAGCTCTCACCCCCACTCTTCCAGCTGTGGTCACAAGCAACCAACGGCATGGAAACACCCCGGAATGCCCTGCTAATTAAGCACAAAAACAATGAGCACCTTCCAATTACGGCACTACAATGCTCGGTGCTGTCCACTGCACACAAACTGATAAAATATACAGGCTACCCGCCACAAATGCCAATATGGCAAAACGCTATCCTCCCCAAAATGGCACAATGTAACCCCTCTAAAGTTTGGCAAACCCTTAGTATAACCACCTTGGGAGAGGTATGGGAAAACGGCCAAACCATACCGTTCTCTACCCTGCAAAAAGACAGGCATCTGCCAACCAACCAATGGCTAACGTATCACAAGCTCAAAACAGCCTTAACAACACGCTGGCCTTGTACAGGCCTCGAGGTAAATAACTCCCAGGTACTAGAGGGTCTGCTAAACCCTACTCAAAAAGGCAAGATGTCTACCCTGTACAAACTGCTCAGTAAACCAGTGTATAGCAACACCGAACTAGGGTCTAGAGCCCGTTGGGAAGAGGAACTAGGGTCAATTTCAGATGACCAATGGGACTGGGTCCTTGAAACCCCAAAGATAATATCGTTCTCCCAAAGGCATAAGCTACTACAACTCTACACAATACATAGGGCCTACTACACAGTTCAAAGACTGCATGTAATGAAAATACTAAGTTCTCCCTACTGCCCTAGATGTAAAACCGAAATAGCCACATTGGTACACACACTATGGGGATGTACACACCTTAAAGCCTACTGGGATGGGGTCTGCAACTGGTTAATGAATAAAATTCCAGAGTGGGGCCCCGGTGACGCCAGAAAATGTCTCCTGGCACTTGACCTCAATCCCTCACTGGACCTACATACAAAGATATTTATAGCAAAGGCACTGTTCCAAGCCAAAAGGATATTAACCCTGCATTGGAAGGACACTGAACCTCCCTCCATACATGAATGGAGGAAAGCAATGGAGGACGCTTGAAAGAACAATACTGGACAAAAAAGGCCAGATGCTAAAATTCCTACAAATCTGGCGTCACTGGGCAGATGGTACCCAACAATAACCAGTCCCCCACATAGCTGGACCCACGCAACCTAACCCAAAACAGGCTAAGTCTTACCTCAAAGGGGAAACCTCCCAAAACGCAATACCTTCCAGGGTAACAAGGTAATTGCATGTAACTTGTACCATTATATGCCTACTCATACCACTGTAAAATACGCACTGCATGAATGTATGTACCTTGCTAAACTGTTTAATAAAAGACAACGCATTGAGCAAAAAAAAAAAAAAAAAGGTGAAATATTTCATAATTGATCCTTATCCAGTATATGGGACAAAAGTCAGTAGTTATTATCTTTTATTCCCATAGTGCGGGCATGTTTAACAGCCGAAACTTAGATTGAGAAATCAGAATTTCAGCTCTTAAAGTTACCAGGAGTGGCTATCGCGGGTTTCTCAGCTTGCCGTATGGCAGCAGCGCCCATGGTTGTGGGAGAGAGTGCATCCTTGGGCCCCTGTCATAATTAACCCTTTCACTGCCAGCTGTTTTGGTCAAAGCGGAACCTCTACTGCCAGACAGTTTTTGAACATATTGCACTGTTTTATGGAGATTTCTCACTTGTACAGGTCACAAACTCCCAGCAGTACACTACCAAATTCCCAAAGCACTGCTTCAGAAAGCTGCATACTTTAGATTTCAAGGCCAAAAAATCCACTAACAGAAGGTTTATCCCAGAAAATTATACATTTCTGGAAAGAACAGATTCTGGGGAATCCAGAATAGGCACAACTGTCTGTCTACTCCAAACTATCAAGTTGTAATACTTTCCTAAAATTATTGGTTTTTAATCAAAAATCACTTCAAAGCTTTCAATCTATCGTATCTTATCTCCTATAGGTCATAAAGTAACCAAATAAAGCACCCTAAATATGAACGCCAGGGGTCCGCTGAACAGTTTGATGCCCAATATGTATAGGTTTATCTAAGTATGTGGCATGTAGGGGCCCCAAGTATGTAGCAAAATCAACACATTTACATCATTATTTGTGGAATAAAGCTAGTATAAAGTATGCTCACCCCAGAAATCCATATATTTTTGGAAAGAATACATTCTCCCGAATCTACCCTGTTTCCCCGAAAATAGGACATCTTCCGAAAGTAAGGCACCCCCCCCCCGATTTTTCACCCCCCTTGGAAAATAAGGCACCCCCCGAAAATAAGACACCCACCTAGGGCTGGGCGATAAATCTCGCCCAAATGATGGAATAAATGTGTAATGTATTCTACTTCATGGAAAAATAAGACATGCCCTGAAAATAGGACCTAGTGCATATTTTGGAGCTTAAAAAAATATAAGACAGTGTCTTATTTTCGGGGAAACGCGGTAAAATGGGTACCCATGTCTTTCTACTCCAAAGTACCAAGCCCCACAGCTTTCCTAAATGTAGCAATTTTGATGACATTTCCAAAAATCCCCTCAAAGCTTCCACTTTGCAGCATCTTATCTCCCACATAGCATTAGGTACCAAGATAAAACACCCTAAATATGAACGCCAGGGGCCCACTGAACAGTTTGATGCCCAATATGTATAGGTTTACCTAAGTATGTGGCATGTAGGGGCCTCAATGTGAACATACCCCCATATGATCTATCATTTCAGCTCCAGCAAAATCAACACATTTACATCATTATTTGTGGGATAAAGTTAGTATAAAATATCCTCACCCCAGAAAGTCTTATATTTTTGGAAAGTACACATTCTCCCGAATCTAAAATGGGTACCCATGTCTTTCTACTCCAAAGTACCAAGCCCCACAGCTTTCCTAAATGTAACAATTTTGATGACATTTCCAAAAATCCCCTCAAAGCTTCCAATTTGCAGCATTTTATCTCCCACATAGCGTTAGGTACCAAGATAAAACACCCTAAATATGAACGCCAGGGGTCCACTGAACAGTTTGATACCCAATATGTATAGGTTTACCTAAGTATGTGGCATGTAAGGGCCCCAATGGGAACATGCCTCCATATGTCCTGTCATTTCTGTCATTTCAGCTCCAGCAAAATCAACACATTTACATTATATGTGGGATAATGTTAGTAAAAAGTACATTCACCCCAGAAAGTCATTTATTTTTGTAAACTACACATCCCCCTGAATCTCCTTGTAGAGTGTAAGCTCTTTTGGGCAGGGCCCTCTTCACCTCTTGTATCGGTTATTGGTTGCTTTATATGTTACTCTGTATGTCCAATGTATGTAACCCACTTATTGTACAGCGCTGCGGGATATGTTGGCGCTTTATAAATAAATGTTAATAATAATAATCTATAATGGGTACACATTTCTTTTAACTCCAAAGTACCAAGCCGTAAAGCTTTCCTGTATGCCGATTTTTATGACATTTCTGAAAAGCCTAAAAATATAGCATTTTTCCACATTTATCTCACCCAATTTCTTGCGTACAAAGGCAACACACCCCAAATAGAAACACCAGAGGCCTACTGAACAGTTTGATGCCCAATATGTATAGATATACCAAAGTCTGTGGTGTGTACTGACCCCAAAATGAAAATAGCGCATATGGATTTCTTCTTCTTTCTTGCTTTTGCACACAGAGCCCCATTCAGCATATTATGTGCTGTAACCCCCCCTAACTATACACAGACCCCCACAAAACCATATATTCATCACACATTCTGATGAATTCAAAATAGGTAAAGTTATTTTTCTGCACCAAAGTTTCACATGGCAAAGCGAAGCTAAAAACAGATCAGGAACACTAATATAGGGATAAAAATGCAATAAAACCACAAAAATTGTGCAAATTAGCGAAACGACAAAATAAGTCACATGACAGTGTAATTAGTGGTCAGAATATCTGATCCAATAGTCACGCTGTCAAAATATACAGTTTTTAGGGGAAAAAAACTAAAAACAAAGTGGTAAAAATGTTTTTTTTAAAAAAGTGGTTGTGTATATGTGTGTATATGTGTAAAAGTTGTGTGACAGTGTGTAAGTGTGTATATTAGTGTATATAAGTGTGCAAAATGAAAAAAGAAAAAAAACTGCTAAATTTTCTGCTGTGAGTGTGTGTAAATGTATGTAAGTGTAAGTGAGTGTGTGTAAGTGCAAAAAAAACCCACCCTACCTGTCCTGAAGTAGGGATCGCAGTCCTGGTCCTCCTGCTTCAGTCTTCAACCGGGGCCGGCGCTTGGTGGGGGGAAACAGGAGGGAGGAAGTAAAGACAAAGCAGCAGACGCAATGCGATCGCGTCTGCTGCTTCTGGGTCAGCCCTGCGACGATCGCGTCACAGGGCCGACATGACAGCCCCCCTGTCTCGTTGCCCAGGGGGCTGTCATCGCTAAAAACTCTCTGCAGAAGCGGCACATGCCTCTTCTGCAGAGAGCACCTTTATCTGCTAAACAACGTACGGTGCACGTTGTTGGCAGATAAAGCCTTTTACTGCAACAACGTAGCCATACGTTGTTGGCAGTGAAAGGGTTACATGGCAGCTTATATATGCGTGCTTAATTACCCATAATCTTAACCCCCATTTACCTTCTATCATTTAACAAACATAAAGGTGTTGAGGTGCAAAGTGCAAAATAGAGGCTCACTTGTAAACTTCAACACATCCGGAAAAGCAATTCCGCTGGGTAACATCCGGTTGCTGAAAATCCAGATACATCTCACCGGTGGGTGGGTTACCGAATGTACATGGGTATTATGTTATTTTGACACTAATAGGGGCTGATTCACTAAAGGTCATTAACACTTAACACATAGGGGCAGATTTATCAAAACACGAGTTCGGATTGGAAACGAAAATTTCTGAAAGTCGCAAATATCACAAAAAGGCTTATGGAAAAATCATATTAGTCATGATAATATCGTATTGGCGATCCGAAAGTCACTAAATTTTCGTACTGAACCATTGTAAACAGCGGCAGAGCCTTTTCGAATTTTTCATGCAGCCGAGTGAATAAGTCGCGCAATTGCGAAAAAAAAGGCGAGAATACGCTCGGAGCGTTCGTGTCTTGGTAAATCTCCCCCATAGTTTTATGCATTAAAAAGTGTTCCACCAAAGTCATTTCGCATTATCCTGATTATCGCGACGCATTATTTCCATCGCATTGAGGTAATTATCAAATAGAAATAATAATAACGCATAATTCACAGACATATTAGAAGCGTTAAAAGCATAAAATGTGTCGATAATTACTGTGAAAGTTAACGCTTCCCAGGAGTAGGCGGTACTAAACAACATTGCAGCTGGTGATTGGCTGTGGTGACATGATGGAGTTTGCAATGGGATTTATTCAAGTCTGTGTTGGCCCTAGAGTGATGCAGCCGCCAGTTTGCAGGGAAATGGGCATTTTCGGAACGGTTGTTTTCAGAAAGTAACGGTTCCGTGCGTAATAGCGTGCGCTAATATCACTTTCTATGAAATAATGTATACATATATTGCATGGTTTAAAATATCGCTTAAAAATGTCATTGCACCATAAATAACAGCAATAAAATCGCTTCTTAATTCAGACAAGTGTCTTTTTTGTGAATCGATCCTTAATTCTCCATATATAAGAAGTGATAATGCTATAAATAATACTCGTTTTTTTCGTCCTTTAGTGAATCGGCCCCGAAGTATCTTTCCTTTCCTGCCATGTTTAGACCTCAGTTACAGGTATGCTAGTGATGCTCAGATACATGCGGTTCGGACCTTGGCATCGGCTAAGCCTTTATACAATAAATATAGATGTGTTTACTGTAACTGGAGATAAATATCACCTTGATGTTGCCCATAGCAACCAATCAGATCTTAGCTTTTGACTTCAATGTTGTAGGTGACTGGTCAAATCTAATTGCTGATTGGTTGCTATGCAGAACATCACCGGGGATATTTTTCTCCAATCTTAGTAAACATGCCCCTAAGTCAGGGATCCCCAACCTTTTTTACCCATGAGCAACATTCAAATGTAAAAAGACTTGGGGAGCAACACAAGCATGAAAAAGGTACCTGGAGGTGTCAAATAAGGGCTGTGATTGGCTAATTGGTAGCCCCTATGTGAGCTGGCAGCCTATAGAAGGATTTGTTTGGCTTTACTTTTGGTTTTATTCAACCAAAACTTGCCCCCAAGTCAGGAATTCAAAAATAACTCCCTGGTTTGGGGGCACTGAGAGCAACACCCAAGGGGTTGGGGAGCAACATGTTGCCCCTGAGCCACTGGTTGGGGATCACTTGCCCTAAGTGCACCAAGTTTGTAGAAAATCAATTTATCATCAAAGCCCATAAAGTCACTCTCAGCTTTCAGTATTGTGTAACTAGGAGGATGTTGTTTAAGTAAAAATCATGAAAATATGTGGCGCTATACCAGTTATAACCAATAATAGGTCAAGTTCTATCTGATAAATATTCAGCCAAAAGCAGTCGCTTATGTTGATGTCCAAGCTGGGACTAATACAAGCCAGAAAGGCTACCATTTAAAAACAACATATTTTATGGTTTATTAATGTGTATATCGACGGACATATTTTATAGGGTGGAATTTTGGATATGAAGCAAAACAAACGTTGTGTAAAGGTGACTCCTTTATTAGCTAAATAAGGTGATAAGCAGGCATTCACTTGAGTTTCTCCTTCAAAGCAGATTACAGCAGGTAATAGGCACGCTCCTACAGCATGAACATTTGGGCAGATAAGTAGATCTCATTTCTTGTATTTTGCATTCTACTCTGTGTCAAAATTGTCTAGTAAATTGGGAGAGAAAAAAATCATATTGGCAAATTGGAAAGAGTGGAAATTGGGCGTATGAGATATGGGGTCTAGGAATAATATAGTCTGATAGTGGGGCCCGGGGGTAGAAAGTCTAAGTTCCTGATTGTTTTGTGTGATATGTCGGCATGGACAGTTCATTATACATCTCTGACAATTCCGAACATTTCATTGCATTATTATGGCGGCTTGCCTGATAATCCAAATGATCAAAGATCCTTAAGGTGTATATGGGGTACTCCTTCACTATATTCATAACATCATTATTTAAACCGTATATTTGCCTGTAGAACTTGTATTTAAAGTTCTACATTCCCAAGTGTGTAAATTGATTTTCCACTGGGAATGGAATATCCAATGGTGTTTGCGATTCTTCGGGTGAGTCTACTAAGAAAGTTATTGATTTTGTGGGGCTGGTAACCAATCCTGATATTTGTGCAAATTTTTCAATTAGGATAGAAAGATTTGGTGGAGATTCAGTCCAATCCCCTATATACAGTATATTAGGATATCATCCACATATAGTTGTATGAGCTCTTCCCTGTCTCCAATGCGCCAACCCTGTATTTTGGCATGTTGCCGGATTGCCTGGGCAAAAGGCTCAATGGCCAGTGCAAACAGGAGTGGAGACAGTGGACATCCTTGGCGTGTACCCCGTTCTAATGGGAACATGTTGGATTTCATTCCATTTACTGTCAAGTATGCTTTTGGTGAATTGTACATGAGTTGGACCCATTTGATGTAATCTATACCAAAGTTTAATTGTTTAAGCTCCTCCCACATATATGACCACTCCACTGTATCAAAAGCTTTGGCTATATCGAGTGCAGCTATTGATCTCTGACCATGATTGTCATGTTTTGTGGCCAAGTTTAAATAGAGTCTTCTGATATTAAGGGCTGTGGACTTGCCTGGCATAAATCCCATTTGATCCTCTGAAATAATAGTGCTAAGTACATTATTCATTCTAGCGGAAAGGACCTTCGCCAATATCTTAATATCAGCTGACAAACGTGAGATAGGACGATATGCATCCATTTGAGTTGGGTTTTTCCCAGGCTTATTTAACAGGACTATAGAGATCTCATACATAGAAGGGAGAAGAACACCCTCCTCTTTTGCACATTGCAATGTTTTTTGAAGGTGGGGGCCAAGTACCTCTTAAAGTTCAATGGGGAGGCCATCAGGGCCTGGTGCTTTATGGGTTGGAAATGAATCAATGGCTTCATATAGTTATATATATACTTATATTCCTCTAGAAGTCCACTGTCTCTGTTTCAGTGGTATTTATTTTGGATTGATAGATTTCATTATAAAAACCTGTTAATAGGGACGTTATCGATTCAGGTTTGGTATGGTGAGTACCTTCTGAGTCTACCAATTCTGTTATTACTGGGAGGGATGAATGTTGTTCTGCAAGGCAAGCCTGTAGTTTACGTGCACGTTCCCCTTGATCAAAGAAGCTTGCTTTTCTTTTTGCTATTAATGTTAAATAGTTGGCATAGTTTTGTTGGGCGGCTTTCAGGGTAGTGGAGTTTTGTTGCGCTACCACCATTAATGTGGGTATGGTCTTAAAAGCTCTTGTGATAACATAGGTGTGGTTTGAAGTGGGTGCAGTTTAAAAAGGGGAGTTGTCAAAACTGTCTTCCATTATCAGCCCTCCATGATATAGGCCAGAAAAATTCCAGCCCTAAGTACCAAAGAAGCTGGACAGCAGTGTCTTCGGACATAATTAAGTTCCTTGGCTTTGAAATTCCAAACATGTACCTGCTGCTTTTTATTGAAGCCCGTCAGTGCTGCATTCACCCAGTGCCAAAAAGTGCTCACTTAAAAGTGCCACACAGTGCCAAAGGGTGCAGTGACTTAGCCTCAAAAGAGGCTAAGTCCATAAAACTCCAGGTCCGCCTGTCTAAAAGGCGCAAAAATGGTCTGGAATTTCTTCGGGAACCCCCTCACCGAGGCTTAGGGGAACCCCTTTATCCCCGACCTCCCCGGCCAAAAGGAGGCAAGGGTCTTCGGATCCCCTTCGCCGCAAGGCTAGGGGGATCCCTTTATCCTTTCCCCTCCCAGCCGAAGAAAAGAAGGGGTCAGGGTACAAGTGGACCTCCGAAGAGGTCCCGCCGTCAGGGTGCGCCCACTCCAGGTACCTGCTGCTCAGATAGTCCTACCAAGGCAGGCCTTTCTACATGGACAAGGGAATAAATACACTATATAAGGGGAGGGCCACTGATATCTGGTTCTAAGTTATCCTGTTTAGGGAGACCCTTATACTGATGTCTATGGATTGTGGATAAAGGGAATCAATTCAGAAAAAAAGAGTATGGGGCTATCCTTCATGTGGATCATATATAGAATATCTGGGTGCTTACCCCAAAGCTGTCATTTGGTATCTAAAATATCTATTGGGCTGCAATTAGTAGGTTTGGGAATTACCCATCATACCTCATCCACATAGAGGTCATTTTAGATGTGAGAGGAACAATTGCACCTCCTTTCTACATACAGAACATGGCTCCCAGGGCTTTTTATTAGAACCATTTAAAGTCAGAGCCATGTATAGTTAGTTGGAAGGCCCCTCACCCTACAGTAGGAACTGTAGAACATTAATAGGTCCTGCTTGAGCAGAATTAGGCTTGTCACCTGCCCACAACCTGCTCAACCTGCCCAAACCTTGGCTTGAATCCCCCAACCTTCTCATACAGAGCACACATACTTATATACACACATATATATATAGTCCCATGAAGTACAGCATTCAACAGGGCTTATGTAAGCAAAGATACGGTTTTTTTTATTTCATTTGTGGGACTATTACATTATTTGTTACTAGCACCCAGGGAGTCCATATATTTTTCAGTGTGAGTGCTCCTCCTTTTGGGACTATATTTATATATTTACTTTCTACAATAAACATTGCTCAGGTGTCAGGCATATACTCATACTAATTACATCTGTGGAACCTAGCCAAACCCTATTTGTTCCTAAATCTGTACATTTGGTCCCTACTCTGGGCATGAGTGTACCCAGGATCCTAATCCCACTAAACCTCCTCATTGGAGCTCAGACTTCTCAGATATTGGGTCGCCACCTTTTTTTAATGGTAATACCAGCCTTCGCATCGTAGGCGGACTGTGATGTCACTGGGGGTGATACTATGATGTAAGGGCTGGGGAAATGGGTATACTGGGCAGGGAAAAGACAAATGGGGCCAATGGGTGAGGAAATGGATGGGGCAGAGGTGAGCCTATGATTGTAAAGGCTGATCATCAGTGGAGAAGGTGAGAAAAGGGAGGGATTTATAGGGTAATACAAATTTACTTGCAAGTACATTGCTGGTAAATGTATAATACCAGAGCCAGCCCTGGTTATGTGGCAACTCTACTCAACTAGATAGCTCTGATACTATCTATCACCCCAAGTTTGATCTATGATTATATCCTAGCACTGACTAGTCCCAGCGTAACCTAGCTTCCACTTCTTTCTCACCTGCCTGCTCAGGGGGGATTCTGCTGGAAATACATAGCTGCTCCAGTTTATATGCTTTAACACTATGCCGCCTAGCGGCCAATCTAGAGAACTGCAAAAGGTCATACTTTGAGCCAGGAAAGGGGGCTTATTTCTCCTCTAATTTAAGCCATACATATTCGTCCACGTTCATCCACTCCACTAATGTTAAGAGCTGAATTGTCAGATATGCAGGTAGAGATATTAGAATTCTACCCCTGTATGAAGATTCAGCATTAACGTGCAGCCAAAATTTTCAGACCTGCCCAATCAATCAGACGACCGTTATCCAAGGCTTTTGCCGATATTAGTTGTCTCTTCAACCCACCATACACACGTTGAATATCGCACAAAACCAAATTCCGTACAATAATATCGGTGTGTGTATGGGCACCTTAACCATCTAAATCCCTAGGGAACAGGTGGGGGCATTTTACCAGCCCCCTGCATTTGCTTATCTATTTAGGCAGTCTACTGTCCAGTTTCCAATATGGTTTCCAAACTGCTGTCTGTTTGCACATAATAATCTCACTAAGGCTTTAATCATTCTTTAATGTTTGTGTTGAGAAACAATCTGTTTTTTAAGTGTGAGAATAATAACTGAAATGTAAAATATCTTCATTGTGTTTGTGCCTAACAGGAAACATCTAATATGGACAAAACCATTAACAAAAATCTATGGCCAATCAAATGGAAAAAACTATTGTTTGGTTTGGTATTTTTCTTTTTCGCTGCAATTGGATTCCTCTACCATTTCAGAAATAGAACTCTGAGCACTGTAAGATCCATGGACCATTTCATGGTTCCGACCACGGTTAATCCCAGTATTGTGGGACCCTTGTACCCTTATCTCATAGAAGAGCCATTACAATGTAGAGGAGAAGCCCCATTCTTAGTGCTGCTCATCCCTTCCATGCCCCAAGATGTTCTTGTCAGGGACGCCCTGAGGAAGACTTGGGCCAATGAAAGTTTAATCCCTGGAATCTCCATCAAAAGGATTTTCCTTCTGGGCAGGTCCTTTGTTAATGACATAGAAATATCCGTGGAACAAGAGAGTTCTACATTCCATGATATCATCCAACAGGATTTCCTGGACACCTACCGGAATCTGACCGTCAAAACACTGATGGGTATAGAGTGGGTTAGCCGTCTCTGCCCCCGAGCCAGCTATGTCATGAAGGTGGACACTGACATGTTCTTCAACCCTTGGTTCTTGGTGAGGCAGATCTTACAGCCGGAGAAGCCCCTCAAGCTGGAATTTTTCACAGGGTTGATAATAGTGAGCGCCGTGCCCTTCAGGAACAAGGACAGCAAGTGGTATATACCATATGAAATGTACCCTAAAAGTTATTATCCTACCTACTGTTCCGGCACAGGCTATGTCTTCTCCGGGGACTTGTCACCAAGGATATACAAAGAAGCAATGGGGTTGACCCTTTTGCCATTTGAGGATGTCTTTGTAGGTATTTGCTTAGAAAGGATGGGGGTTCAGATCTCCGAGCCTGGGGGCAAATGGTTTGTAGGAGAAAGGACAGAGTACAATAGGTGCCAATTTACCAAGCTTGTTACTGATCATCATTACAGCCCAGACGAGTTGCTGAAGTTGTGGCCTGATTTCCTCAAGGCTCTGGGAGACTGTGCTGAATAGTAGGGTGACTTATAATGGCACCTTGAATGCCGGACATTGGACTGATATAATATAACTTCTTAATTCCTTTTTTTAAGTCACTCACTAAAAATAAACAAGAATTTCCTAGTTCCCCGTGTGTTTCAGAGTACTTTTGGATGGAATTTCTTGAAAGGACTGCTAAACTCAAACTGGAACTCTGGCACTGCCCACAGCCAGGGAACAATAGAAAGCCCCACTGCAGGCAATGGAGTCAGCTATGCGTTAACCTTAAAAAGTGTTCTTAAAATGTATCACTCCCCAACCAACGGGGTCCCCCTATATGATTTTTTAAAATTGCCCCGCCCCTCCAAAGGAACAGCAAATAATGATCCCCCATCAGCTGCCACCTTACCACCATACCTGGGCTGGGAATACAGTTGCCAGGCAGTAACATGTCCATGACTCCTTTGGCCAGGCATCCGGTAGCCGTCTGTGCCATTGTGGATCTTTGCATTCTCAGCTCAGGGGAAGCTGAGGGAGAAGCATTAGACGCAGTTTAGCAGATGGAGGGGGGTCATTATTTAAAAAAAAAAAAAAATCATAATGGGGTTTTTATTCTTCTTTCATAAATGATTCCCCCCTCATAATTGTTATTATAGTAAAGAAACAGGTAAATCCAGGTGCACGTGCCGCTCATTGGCACAATGCTTTCCATCTCAGAATGGAGCACAAGCAGAGTCGGACTGGGCCACAGGGAAACCAGGAAAATTCCCAGTGGGCTCAGGTGTCAGTGGGTCCTTCTGCTCCTAGCCATTTGGCCTAATTCATGGTCATTTCCTATTCTCTATGGGAACAAATTGACTAAATAAAGAAAAGAAGAATACATTATAGTATGTAAAGAAAAAAACTAGGAAAATATAGAGATTGAGTGAGAAGTGGATGAAAAATAGTTTGGAGAGTGGGCCCACGGTCTAAGGTTTTCTGGTGGTCCCTGGGGTCCCAGTCGGACACTGAGCACAAGGAGTCATTCATGTCTCTGCATACAGAGCTGGAGGGGGGGGGTCACATGGCAGAGGTTAAAGGGGACACGCACCCACCCTTTTAACTACATGCAGAATTGCTCAGAATGCCATACTAGTCACAATTTTTTTTTTAAAAAAAGCATCAGGACAGAACAGAAGGGGGCGCTCCAGTTACTCGTTTGTCTGTGTATCTGCAGACTACTCCTAATATCATAGAAATGATAAGTTATTGATGTAAATAGCAACATTCACAGATGAGTATTTCACACTGAGCAATATAGGTAATATATAATATATAATGTAGTATATGCCCCTTAATGTACAGGGTACCTTGTACCCAGAGTGCTTTGTGCCAGCGCCGGATTTCAATCCACACGAGGCACAGAATGTAGGTTCTACTGGTACGGATTAGAGATGTAGCGAACTAGTCGCCGGCGAACTAATTCGCGCGAACATCGGGTGTTCGCGAGTTCGCAAACTTTTCACGTATGTTCGCAATTTGGGTTCGCGTGGCGTTTTTCCGCTGCGTTTTTTCTCGGCTTAAAACCGCCGCACAAGCCACACATGGCATTTTTCAGCAAATCCCGTTTCCATGGTGCTAATAGTGCGAAATAGCAAAAAACGCTGTGTATTTCCGCTAGGTCTGCCAGCTGCCTTTGCGGTTTTACGCAACGCTGTGTCAACAAAGTATTTTTCAGAGAAATTTTTGCCCTTGATCCCCCTCCTGCATGCCACTGTCCAGGTCGTGGCACCCTTTAAATAACTTTAAAATCAGTTTTCTGGCCAGAAATGGCTTTTCTAGGTTTTAAAGTTCGCCTTCCCATTGAAGTCTATGGGGTTCGCAAAGTTTTTTGGCGTAAGTTCGCGAACGCGTTCGCAAACTTTTTTTTTGAGGTTCGCTACATCCTTAGTACTGATGCAGGTCCATTTGTCTATCAATAACATTGGGATCAAGCATAATTTTCCCAGCCAGGTGGCATCCTTAGCTGGCAGTGAGAGACTGGGGTGTCTGGGGCCCACCAGGGCTGCCACCTTGTTCTAGAATGTCCTATAATGTTTTCATTAATTTCTTTAAGGTAACTGTACCCTGGCAACTATATTAAAATATACAAATATAAATATGTTATAAATATATATTAAGGGGCTGATTTACTAATCCACGAATCCGAATCCGATTGAGAAAAATTCGGATTGGAAAACGAACATTTTTCGACTTTTTCGTATTTTTTGCGATTTTTTTCGTCGCCGTTACAACTTTCCCGTAAATTGTCGCGACTTTTTCGTAACCGGTACGACTTGCGCGAAATGTAGCGACTTTTTCATAGCCATAACAAATTTCGTGAATTGTCATTATGCCTTTGGAGAATTGTCACAACTTTTTCACAGCCATTATAACTTTCGTGAATTGTCGCGACTTTTTCATAGCCATTACGACTTTCGCGAATTATCGCAACTTTCATATTGAGAGCTCGAAAAAGTCGCGACAATTCGCGAAAAAGTCGCAAAGTACCGATCATTACGAAAAAAACGCATTCGGACACTTTTCAGACCTTCGTGGATTAGTAAATGTGCCCCTAAATGTGTGTGTATATATATATATTTCACATTTGCTGATGTCAAAATGTCTATATATATTCTATGACCTTGGTTAATATATATATTATACACAGTGCAAAAAACAAGAAATTGAATACATTTTTCTTTATTTTCTATAACAGATATATATATATAACTGGAAATTTGTGCTGCTATTCTGGAAATTTCCTATATACAATTGTTTATAAAAGGAATGATGTTTAGCCGCGGGGCCATACTTTATAAAGTTAATATGCTCAAAAGGCACGAAGTTTACACATCTCTGAACCAATTAGTGGTGCATGATATTTTTTTTTAAATTATATTCTAAAGCTCTTTTTTTTTTTAAAAAAAGGGAGGTCCAAACTGATGGTGAATCTCCTTCCCTTGGTTTCCTCCTTTTACCCAGGGTTACCACACGCGTTTCGTGCCAAAAGGGGACACTTAGGGGCTGATTTACCAATCCACGAATCCGAATGGGAAAAAATCGGATTGGAAACGAACATTTTGTGACTTTTTCGTATTTTTTGCAATTTTTTCGTCGCCGTCGCGACTTTTTAGTGAATTGTTGCAACTTTTTTCATAGCCGTTACGACTTTTTCATATTGAGCGCTAGTAAATGGCGGGCAAACCTTTCCAATTTTTTCGCGCCGGCTACGAAAAAGTCGCGACAATTCGTGCAAGTTGTAACGGCTACGAAAAATGACGAAAAAAATCACTAAATACCGATCATTACGAAAAAACGCATTCGGGCGCTTTCGATCCGTTCGTGGATTAGTAAATCAGCCCCTTAATCATATTCTTATTAACTCTGATTAACATTAAGTTTCAGGGACTATGATTAAGTGCCACCCTTGGCACGAAACGCGTCAGGCTGTCTATGTCTGAGATGCTTTTTCTTGTTTTAACTGCACCACTTTTTGCTAATTGGTCCGTTTTTCTCTTGATTTTCTCATTTTTGAGTTATTTTGTTTTGGGGGGCTTTCTGTAGGCTGAAGGTTTTTGAAGATTGAGCACTTGGATCCCATATACTGAAGGGTGAATGTACCCCTAAACTAGTCCAATCGGAAGTAATTAAGGATTTGTTCCCATTCCATAAGAGTAGCACCCTTACAGATGAGCATGTTCCTGGGCCCCTCAGTGCTCTAACACTTGTACCCCTACCATCACTAAGCACCGTTTATAAGGATATCATTTACAGGAAATTATAAAGGAATATGTCTCACTGTGTATCTGTTACACATTAATTTGCAGAGGAAAGTCTTTTCTTTATATTTTGCAATAAAATCTCTGTTTTTAACTTAGTCTTTAAATGGAAATGTAAGGGGCCAAGTGGCAGAGGTGGGACAAACTGGGAGGGGCTTACTGGGGCATTTTAGGGGCTCTCACACCTCAACCCACCTAACACTTAACTCTTTACTATCAGAGTGGGTTGAGGGGTGGCTTTTGCAGGGCAAACATCTCAGGGGCCCAGGTGACCAATTGGCTAATGACTGGGGGCCTCAGGGAGGTGGGCTGTTGGTTGCAGTTGGTCTTCATGTCTTTTGTGTTTTTGTTGTTCTTTCTCCCATTGAAGTCTATGATTTTAAACTATAGATTCTGGACTCCGTATTATAAAAGAGGTTCACAGCAGCTGGTAGTGGAACAAGCGTTACTTAGAACCAAACATGGCTGAACTGCCAACAAGTTGGGAGGAAGGAAAGGATAGGCAGGCAATGCTAGGGGAAACAATTATCAGCAGAACCGGATGACACATATCAGTTTTTACATATAACAGCGCCATCTAGTGATCATACATTAAAAGTCAATACACAACACCCTTCCCCTCCTAGATAATGTAACCCTTTCTTGGCACACTCACTTATTTTTGGCTGTATACAGGAGAATGTGTTCTCTTTGACTTATAAAGATACTGGGAACTGGGATTATAGCGCAGTGCCTCCACCTAGTGGACACTGAGGAGCACACCTCAAGGGACTTTCCACTAGGAATAATCACACACAGTTTCTGTAATATTAACTTAATATAACTGTTGAAATAGAATGTAGAACAACTTTATGGATAACTGATTATCCTGCCCTGAGGAACCTGTGCAGTCTATCCACTCCTGGCACAGTCTCTGTAGGATGCCCAGTCCCAAATTGTATCCGGATAGACCCTTTTATTCAGTTCATTCCCTTCCCCAAGAGCTCTTCAGTCCCCCCAGGTAGCGCTACCTGCCCCAGAGTACCTTCCCCTTTGGAAAGGTGGCTGCTCCCACGTAGCAGGCAAACAAGCAATACCTGTCCTCACCAGGGGACACACACGGAGATTCCACAGAGGACTTCGTAATCCTTGGCAACCCAGCAAACTCTGGCTGCTCACTCTGTATCTCTCTCTCAAAAGATGGCAAAACAACAGGGGCTCTCTTTATCAACTGCTGGGCCCGCCCCTTGATTTTTGGCTCCAACCTTAAGCACACCTCCTCCCAGAAGTGCACTGGGGCATCCAGCCAATCGGGTCCCTCCCCAATCTGTAGATAGGCTGGATGATGTCACAGACTGAGAAACAGGGAACACAGTTCTCTGATCTCCTACAATAATATAATCCTCTAGGTAGTGGGGCTTTTGAATTGCCCTATCTGGGCCACTCCAGTGGGACACTGATAACCTCTCCTTGTAGATGGGCCTCAGTATTTTCGGGTACCCTCTCAGGTACATCTGCTGTCTGTTCAGTTGCAGGAATTTCTTCCTCTGGGAAAGCTAGAGGAGTTAGGTCACCTTGCAATCCAGACTGCCCATGGTTACCCTCAGTGTTTGGACAAGCATTGCCCCCTAGTCCCCCCCCTTACCCTGCAGCCAGTGCTAGTGGAAGGGGTTATACTGTATCCTGCTGCAACATAAATGTTGCCAGTCTATAATTCCAGTCACCACCAATTATCCTTTTTTAATGCATCCTTTGTAGTCTGGACCATTCGCTCAGCTTGCCCATTTGAAGATGTATGGAATGGTGCTGTTGTAACATGACGAATAAGATTACTTTCCATAAATGCTCTAAAGTCTGCAGATGTAAACTGTGCTCCGTTATCTGATACAATTGTGTCTGGGGGTCCATGTGTGGCAAACAACTTCCGCAATACTTGAATGACTGCATGGGTGGTTGCAGATGCAACTGGAACAACTTCCAACCATTTGGATAAGGAATCCATCACAAGGAAGAATGTTTGACCTTGAAATGGTCCTGCAAAATCTATATGTAGCCGAGACCATGGGCTCCGAGTCACCTTCCATGGATGTACCCGGCCTTAGCAGGTGGGTGGACTGGCAAGGAACACAACTTTTTCTCATTGTCTGCAGAGCAAGTGCACTGCCAATGTCTTATATAGGCTTTGCGGGCAGACTTGGCACTACCTGCTGGCTGGCCTTACACATAAATTACTATTTATATACTGTAATTGAAACAAATTCTTTGTTTTCCCCCTTTACACACTGCACCTGTTTTTTTCTCCTTAACCCCCTGGGGCCTGTATAAACATGTAGCATTAATCAAGCTTATATGGGTTTGATCCACTGAGGTAATAGGAAGTGTTTCAGATAAGATTTCAATATGCTCGCTATCTACCTTGCGGTGGCTGATGTGTTTGGGCAGAGAGCATTAGGAAGAGGAGACAGACAGAAACAAATGGTGGGAAACAAGTGCATAGGTCAGACTTGAGCCGGACTTGGATTTTTAATATTGAGTGCTGTTCTCATATCTACCACTAGGTGGTGCATGGGAGCATTTTTACCAATGCAGCTACCAAGGAGCTGTTACCTTGTTACCTTCCTATTGTTTTGTTGAGGGGGAAGTGACTGAAGTTTATCAGAGCACAAGTCACATGGCACCTGGGAAACTAAGAATATGGCTAGCCCCATGTCAGATTTTAAAATTAAAATTAAAAAAAAAAAACGTTTTGCTCTTTTAAAAAAATGGATTCCAGTGCAGAATTCTGCAGGACCAGCACTATTAGCTGATGCTTTTTTTTTTTTTTTTTAAAGTAACCTTGATTCTGGATTCTGTAGCAACAGAAGTTGTTGAGCCAGAGGAACAAAAACATATGGATGTGCAACCTGCTCAGCAGCATCAGGAAGCAACAACAAACATTCCTAATGGCACAGATTCCCCTGAACAATCATATGAACGTCTTACTAAAGCTGCCCATACACGGGCAGATCCGCTCGCTTGGCGAGGTGGGGATATCGGGTAACATGTAGGCGAATTCGATCGTTTGGCCCTGGGGCCAAACAATTGAATTCTAACAGCGGCAATGGGGCAGTCGGTTTGGGGACCGCATCAACGAGCTGATGCGGTCCCCGATCCGACTGAATTTTCTAACCTGCCCGATCGATATCTGGCCAATTTGAGGCCAGATATCGGTCGGCCAGGCCCCTCATTTCTGCCCATACACGGGCCGATAAGCTGCTGAATCAGTCCAAGGGACCGTTATCGGCAGCTACAATCGGCCCGTGTATGGCCACCTTAACTCTTTCATCAAGGTAGAAAACAAAAAACTGTAACTATAGAAACCCTGTAGAAAACAAAAACTATTCATCAGATCAAACAAGGCTTTTTATCATTGGTGCAGACCCACTGTTATGTAATCAAACCCAGGCAGGTCAGGTAACTCTTGCTATTGGTCACACTAGGGGCCACATTTACTAATCCACAAACGTCCGAAAAGCATCCGAATGCGTTTTTTTCATAATGATCGGTATTTGCAACTTTTCCGTCACCGGCACGACTTTTTCGCGAATTGTCGCAAATTTTTTGAGCGCTCAATACGAAAAAGTCGCGACAATTCGCGAAAGTCGTAATGGCTATGAAAAAGTCGCGACAATTTACGAAAGTCGTAATGGCTTTGAAAAAGTTGCGACAATTCACGAAAGTCGTAATGGCTATGAAAAAGTTGCGACAATTCGCGCAAGTCGTAACGGCTACGAAAAAGTCGCGACGGTGCCACAGATAGTAAGGGCTAGCTAGTGAGCAGTTTCTGGCTTCAACTAGGATTGTGGAGGGATTATTATCCCCTTGGGTGTATTGCTGCCTAGAGTAGGGTTACCAGTGTACAGACCTAGGGCTAGATAAAGAATTGACTGGGTTCCACCGGGAGAGTATAACCTGAAAGCTGGGGGAAACCCATTGTGCCCTGCGGGGAGAGAATCATTGTGACCAGTTGTTGTGAGTGTTGCCTGACCTATGAGATGCTAAATACCTACACGTTGTACCTGTTATTACCCCAATGTGGTAAATAAACTATTCCTGTTTAACACTGGCGCCCATTTTATTGAGAGTTATCAATAAGCAGACGCGGTCCCAGATCCCAGGGCCGGAACTAGGGGTAGGCAGAAGAGGCAGCTGCCTAGGGCGCAACGATTGAGGGGCGCCAGCCAGGAGCCTCTCCTGCCTACCCCTAGCGCTACTTTGTCATTGCCTCCGCCGATTGTCATTAGCGGCGGAGGCAATGACCGATCTAATCGACCCGCCCCCCCTGCACCGCCTCCTGTGCTTTGGCGTGCATGCGCCGTTCAGGGGGGCGGGTAGGTGGGCGGAGTTGGCCGACTGGGTTGCCTAGGGTGCCCGGTCGGCTTGGCCCGCCCCTGCCCGATCCTATGAGAATATTAAACCTGCCTGATAGACACCTGCCCAATTTTCGGCCGTATATCAATGAGGAAGGCCCATTAGGGCAGATAAGCTGCCTAATGGCTCTAAAGGACTAAATCTGCCCGTGTATGGCCACCTTTAGAGGAGCCGAGCCAAAGGTCCAGATAGGAGATGAACCCACCCTGAAGTAAACGTGGCACGAGCTTCAAAAAAGGTGTCAAAATTATAAAAAAACAAAAAGAACGTTTTTGTTATACATAAATAAAAAAATTCTGAAACATCTGTGTTTTAAAGGAAAATTACATTTTGAAATAGAAATACATGTAAGCAATAATGTTCCCCTTATTGTATAGAGTTTTACAGTCTGTGGAGTTTAAAAAAACCCAAAAACACTTATTAAAAAACAACAAACAAATTGGGAATTACTAAAACTCTGTATTTCATTTTAATTGAAAAAAAAAAACCCAGCAAAAACCACTAAAACCATGAAGCAAAGCAAGATCTTTCAGTTGTACAAGGGACATCTGCCATTGGCTTAAATGATCTCCAGAGGTTTTAGCTGTTGCAGCTTTGTTGCATAATAAATCTCAGAAAGGTGGAAATACGGGATATAGTAATAGCAAAAGTAATATGGAGGCTGTCGGTTAATCATATTATTTCCCAGCCTGAGTCCGATACTGACTTTGGAGTAAAAGGGTAAGGAACATACATTTTCCCATTTTGATAAATTACCGGTTTTTGCACTTTAGTAAATGTGCCCCATAGAGAAGCAAAGCATGCTGGGCTCTGAAGGACAGGAGAAGAATGTTCTACTTACTGTTCTCTCTGTCCCATCTCTCTCCCCCTTCCAACCCCCTTTGCCCCACCCCAGAGACCATAACCTGACACCCAAATGAGTTAATAACGCCACAGTAGGGAATGCTGCATGGCCTGTATTTGCCCGGTTACTGATTGTATTCATGTTAATTAACCCCCACTGTTTGACCTGTTCTGTAACCTCCTAAAAAAGTGTAATTAACAAAAACAATTTCTTTTGGCCAAAGGGATTTACATGTAGGTGAGTTGATGCAGGGTGCAGCGGTGCTACAATAGCCGTTACTAGATATTGTGAGTTGGTCCCTAAGTGCTTCTGCTTTATGATTGCTGTAACGTATCTCTCTATGCACGTTTAGTCTTACGGCCTCTCTTTACATTCTGTCTCTTTGGTTTCCCCTATCACCTTTAGCAGATGGCACACAGACCTTCCATTCCCCCCTGATCTCAGCCCTACTATTCAGGCCAGCAATACCTTACTGCTGTGGCCTCTTGGATGGCCATTAGCCACCTGCAACTTAAAATGTCCAAGACACAACTGCATATACAGTATTTCCACCTAAACCTGCCCCTGTCCTCTATTTAAAATCACAGTTCATCAACATCACCCGACATCCATTCTCCAAAGGCAGGTGTCTGCAGGGCTGGAACTAGGGGTGGGCAGAAGAGGCACGTGCCTAGGGTGCAACAGTAGGTGCCACTCGTGTACCTCTTTGCCTACACCTAGTTTGTCCTCCAACTGCCTCCAAGTCTCCCTCACACCTCCATTACTTCCCCCCCACCCACGACTTCAGCGGGACTGTGTGTTCTTGTTCGCTCCAGAAGGAGGGGTTACCTAGGGCGCCCAGCCAAATTGGGTGTCTAGATATCACTCTAGACCAGTGATCCCCAACCAGTGGCTCGGGGGCAACATGTTGCTCCCCAACCCCTTGGATGTTGCTCCCAGTGCCCCCAAACCAGGGAGTTATTTTTGAATTCCTGACTTGGGGGCAAGTTTTGGTTGAATAAAAACAAGATTTCCTACCAAATAAAGCCCCTGTAAGCTGATAGGGTGCATAGAGGCCCCTAATAGCCAATCACAGCCCTTATTTGGCTCCTCCATGAGCTTTTATGGTGCTTGTGTTGCTCCCCAAGTCTTTTTACATTTGACTGTGGCTCACGAGTAAGAAAGGTTGGGGATCCCTGCCATAGACCCTTCTCTTACTTTCTCAACACCCATTGTATCCCTCACCTGAATGTGCCATTTCTTTCTAACAAACATTGCAAAAATACATCACTTCTTCTGTCTCTCTACTGCTTAAACACTGTTCCAGGCCCTCACATTCCCCAGAATACACTACTGTAGGTATAAGGTCCGTTACCCAGAAACCTGTTATTTTTCCCTCTATTATATCTTTATTCTACCTCCACCCCTGCTTCCCACCTCTTTGTCCCACCCCAGAGACCATTACCCTGTTCTAGCACCCCCTCCCCTGATGTTATGGATCATTGCCCCCTAAATAAATACAGAACGCTACAGTAGGGAATGCTGCATGGCCTGTATTAGCGCTGTTACTGATTGTATTCATGTTAATTAACCACAACTGGTTTACCGGGTGCCACTAGAGAGACTTTAGAAAAAGTCTATGACATTCCCAGGGTCCCCAGAAAAAAATAATTCTGTCCGCTCCACAAACAAAACCAGTGAACGTCTCCCCCATGTCTATACATCTTGTGGTGCGGGCATTAGCCCCGGAGGGTGAGGGGTCTCTATTGAGCACCCTTTTTATTGACCAACCCTCCCTCAACTGTGCTGTCTGTTCCATTGGCCCTGTTATTATTGTCACCAATACAAATCTCTTTGCTTAAATAAAGAACCTATGGGACACGGAGTCTGTCCCCCCCATCAGGGTTACACAGTTACACAGGCAGCTATGGGACATGGAGTCTGTCCCCCCCATCAGGGTTACACAGTTACACAGGCAGCTATGGGACATGGAGTCTGTCCCCCCCATCAGGGTTACACAGTTACACAGGCAGCTATGGGACACGGAGTCTGTCCCCCCCATCAGGGTTACACAGTTACACAGGCAGCTATGGGACACGGAGTCTGTCCCCCCCATCAGGGTTACACAGTTACACAGGCAGCTATGGGACATGGAGTCTGTCCCCCCCATCAGGGTTACACAGTTACACAGGCAGCTATGGGACATGGAGTCTGTCCCCCCCATCAGGGTTACACAGTTACACAGGCAGCTATGGGACATGGAGTCTGTCCCCCCCATCAGGGTTACACAGTTACACAGGCAGCTATGGGACATGGAGTCTGTCCCCCCCATCAGGGTTACACAGTTACACAGGCAGCTATGGGACATGGAGTCTGTCCCCCCCATCAGGGTTACACAGTTACACAGGCAGCTATGGGACATGGAGTCTGTCCCCCCCATCAGGGTTACACAGTTACACAGGCAGCTATGGGACATGGAGTCTGTCCCCCCCATCAGGGTTACACAGTTACACAGGCAGCTATGGGACATGGAGTCTGTCCCCCCCATCAGGGTTACACAGTTACACAGGCAGCTATGGGACATGGAGTCTGTCCCCCCCATCAGGGTTACACAGTTACACAGGCAGCTATGGGACATGGAGTCTGTCCCCCCCATCAGGGTTACACAGTTACACAGGCAGCTATGGGACATGGAGTCTGTCCCCCCCATCAGGGTTACACAGTTACACAGGCAGCTATGGGACATGGAGTCTGTCCCCCCCATCAGGGTTACACAGTTACACAGGCAGCTATGGGACATGGAGTCTGTCCCCCCCATCAGGGTTACACAGTTACACAGGCAGCTATGGGACATGGAGTCTGTCCCCCCCATCAGGGTTACACAGTTACACAGGCAGCTATGGGACATGGAGTCTGTCCCCCCCATCAGGGTTACACAGTTACACAGGCAGCTATGGGACATGGAGTCTGTCCCCCCCATCAGGGTTACACAGTTACACAGGCAGCTATGGGACATGGAGTCTGTCCCCCCCATCAGGGTTACACAGTTACACAGGCAGCTATGGGACACGGAGTCTGTCCCCCCCATCAGGGTTACACAGTTACACAGGCAGCTATGGGACACGGAGTCTGTCCCCCCCATCAGGGTTACACAGTTACACAGGCAGCTATGGGACATGGAGTCTGTCCCCCCCATCAGGGTTACACAGTTACACAGGCAGCTATGGGACACGGAGTCTGTCCCCCCCATCAGGGTTACACAGTTACACAGGCAGCTATGGGACACGGAGTCTGTCCCCCCCATCAGGGTTACACAGTTACACAGGCAGCTATGGGACACGGAGTCTGTCCCCCCCATCAGGGTTACACAGTTACACAGGCAGCTATGGGACATGGAGTCTGTCCCCCCCATCAGGGTTACACAGTTACACAGGCAGCTATGGGACACGGAGTCTGTCCCCCCCATCAGGGTTACACAGTTACACAGGCAGCTATGGGACATGGAGTCTGTCCCCCCCCATCAGGGTTACACAGTTACACAGGCAGCTATGGGACATGGAGTCTGTCCCCCCCCATCAGGGTTACACAGTTACACAGGCAGCTATGGGACATGGAGTCTGCCCCCCCCATCAGGGTTACACAGTTACACAGGCAGCTATGGGACATGGTCATTACCTTTTGTTTCGGATGTGTATAATGATGCTGACAGACAGGTTATGTTAATGAACCAACATGTATCCTATAACATAACCGATAGATACAGGACGGTGAGTCCATCCCATGCAGTGACAGGAGGGGTGTCCATCAGTTATTCTCTGTTTATTTCTCCCAGTTAGTAAAATAAAATCATTTACACCCTAGCAGGGCTGCTACAGGCATTGGCTTCTTAAACAGAGCTGTAAATATGGAGACAGTGAAATAATTCAATCAAGAACGGAACAGACCGGAGTTCTCTCCCAGCCTGAGGTTAGTGACATTATACTGTTTTTAGCTTTTTTATATTCCTGACTTACCTAAACTAGTTGTCTTATACTATAAATAACTGGCTAACGGAGTTTAACCTCATTACAGTATTGAACCAGGGCAGGGTGGTAAAAGCTCTTTTTTCCATCAGATATTAATCCAAAAATTATATAGAGGGGAGCAGACAAAGGGCAATAATGCTTCAAAAGTGCTTTTATTACTATGCCATGCACAACATGTTTTGGGCCCCTTCCGTGCCCTTTATCTTGATCCCTTCCCTGCTACTATAGGCACCATCTCTCCCTACTATACCTGCTATCCCACAGCCCCAGTCCCTTCCCAGAGGCTATTATCCCCCCACTGCTACTATAGGCACCATCTCTCCCTACTATACCTGCTATCCCACAGCCCCAGTCCCTTCACAGAGGCTATTATCCCCCCACTGCTACTATAGGCACCATCTCTCCCTACTATACCTGCTATCCCACAGCCCCAGTCCCTTCCCAGAGGCTATTATCCCACTGCTACTATAGGCACCATCTCTCCCTACTATACCTGCTATCCCACAGCCCCAGTCCCTTCCCAGAGGTTATTATCCCCCCACTGCTACTATAGGCACCATCTCTCCCTACTATACCTGCTATCCCACAGCCCCAGTCCCTTCCCAGAGGCTATTATCCCCCCACTGCTACTATAGGCACCATCTCTCCCTACTATACCTGCTATCCCACAGTCCCAGTCCCTTCCCAGAGGCTATTATCCCCCACTGCTACTATAGGCACCATCTCTCCCTACTATACCTGCTATCCCACAGCCCCAGTCCCTTCCCAGAGGCTATTATCCCCCCACTGCTACTATAGGCACCATCTCTCCCTACTATACCTGCTATCCCACAGCCCCAGTCCCTTCACAGAGGCTATTATCCCCCCACTGCTACTATAGGCACCATCTCTCCCTACTATACCTGCTATCCCACAGCCCCAGTCCCTTCCCAGAGGCTATTATCCCACTGCTACTATAGGCACCATCTCTCCCTACTATACCTGCTATCCCACAGCCCCAGTCCCTTCCCAGAGGTTATTATCCCCCCACTGCTACTATAGGCACCATCTCTCCCTACTATACCTGCTATCCCACAGCCCCAGTCCCTTCCCAGAGGCTATTATCCCACTGCTACTATAGGCACCATCTCTCCCTACTATACCTGCTATCCCACAGCCCCAGTCCCTTCCCAGAGGCTATTATCCCCCCACTGCTACTATAGGCACCATCTCTCCCTACTATACCTGCTATCCCACAGCCCCAGTCCCTTCCCAGAGGCTATTATCCCCCCACTGCTACTATAGGCACCATCTCTCCCTACTATACCTGCTATCCCACAGCCCCAATCCCTTCCCAGAGGCTATTATCCCCCACTGCTACTATAGGCACCATCTCTCCCTACTATACCTGCTATCCCACAGCCCCAGTCCCTTCCCAGAGGCTATTATCCCCCCACTGCTACTATAGGCACCATCTCTCCCTACTATACCTGCTATCCCACAGCCCCAGTCCCTTCCCAGAGGCTATTATCCCCCCACTGCTACTATAGGCACCATCTCTCCCTACTATACCTGCTATCCCACAGCCCCAGTCCCTTCCCAGAGGCTATTATCCCACTGCTACTATAGGCACCATCTCTCCCTACTATACCTGCTATCCCACAGCCCCAGTCCCTTCCCAGAGGCTATTATCCCCCCACTGCTACTATAGGCACCATTTCTCCCTACTATACCTGCTATCCCACAGCCCCAGTCCCTTCCCAGAGGCTATTATCCCCCCATCAACATACGCTTTAATGGTGTTATTTTATAAAATATTTTGTAAAACTGTACCTTTGCTATGTAATTTTGTATTTGTAATAAAAACTTTTATAATTTAAATAAAATATACCCAATTATCAAAGTGAAATCTGGGATGTGGCACATATAACTGTATATTTCCCCACAGAGGCTGCAATATAACAGAAATACAAAACAGTGATACAACCAGCAATATTTGCCATATAATCAATTCATTGTTCAGATCAATTAATTTTAATAGAAACACCCTAAAAACGACCGGCTGGCCGGCTTCATGTTATAGATCGTATGCAATATAATGTTGCACGTGCCCCATAGTGTAACTATATGTTGTGATAAACTCATAACTGGAGCAGGACTCTAACTCTCAGGCAATGTCAGGAGCCCCCAAAGTCTATATGCAATGGCAGATTCTCCAGCTCATGAGAAAACATTTGGGCTGTCAGTCAGGCTGGGGAACATTTACAAAACAATATAATTGCAACCGGACCAGAAGAACCAGTAATGTGATTGTTCCCTGTTGGTGAACAGCCCAGGGCAGCAGGTCAGAGAATGTGGTTTTACTTGCAACTGACTGTGGGGTAAACTGCTAGTTATCTACTGTGTGATGTAAGTGAGCCCTAAGGTCGTTGTGGGTCAGTTCTGGTGCTTCTGTGAGCCTTTCCCTGAGCATTTGGTTTAGAGTTGCCATCCGTGCCTTTGGTGCACAATACTAGGCAAAGCTTACAGTGGCCCCACACTACAAGGATCCCTTAGTTATCCCTGAGCCCCTTGAGTCCCTTGTGTGGTGGCCTTGTCACCCCAGAGTACTAACTCTCCTGGTCTCTTTGTTAAAGCCTCTGGCTGCTCTACTAACTAACCCCTGATCCTATGTTTTACTCGGAAAGTGGCTATTACCATACCTCCCAACATTTTTGACCATGCCCACTTTGTGGCCACGCCCCAATTGCCACACCCCATTTTTAAAAATTCATTTTTAATATAGTTAAAATAGTGCCCTGATGGCCCAATAGACAGCACCCCCATAGACAGTCCCCCGCATACACAGTGCCCCCAGTTGACCCCATAGACCATGCCCTCAATTGCCCCACAGACAGTAGCCCCCATACACAGTGCCCCATACACAGTGCCCCCATAGAAAGTACCCTCCATACACAATGCCCCCATAGAAAGTGCCCCCATACACAGTACCCCCCATACACAGTGCCCCCATACACAGTGCCCCCATACACAGTAGCCCTCTTTACACAGTGCCCCCCCATACACAGTAACCTCCCATACACAGTGCCCCCATACACAGTGCCCCCATACACAGTAGCCCTCTTTACACAGTGCCCCCCCATACACAGTAACCTCCCATACACAGTGCCCCCCATACACAGTGCCCCCCATACACAGTACCCCCCATACACAGTACCCCCCATACACAGTAGCCCCCATACACAGTAGCCCTCCTTACACAGTGTCCCCCCATACAGTGCCCCCCATACACAGAGCCCCCCATACACAGTAGCCCCACAATTGCCCCATAGAGAGTACCTCCAATAGAAAATTCCCCCCATACATAGTGCCCCCCATAGAGTTCTTGTGGCTCCTGCTCCATATTCAGCTCCTCGTACGGCGGCGACAGGACCTTTTATAAGGTTGCGCCCCATGCGTAAGTGTGACGTCACACGTACGCACGGGGTGGCAACCTTATAAAAGGTCCTGTCGCCGCCGTACGAGTAGCCGAATAAGAAGCAGGAGCCGCAAGAAGAGACGGAGTCGGAGCGGCTCGGCTGCAGCCAGCGCGTCCCGCTGTCCTGGATGTTCTGAATGTTCTGCATTTCTGTAATGCGGGACATTCATTGAACAATCCGGGACAGCGGGACGCGCTGTATAAACCGGGACTGTCCCGCGAAAAGCAGGACAGTTGGGGGGTATGGCTATTACACAAGTTTTCCTGGCACTTACTTCTCCTATACTGGAACCTTTCTCTGTTCCAGGCCCTCCAGCACTACACTACCTCCTCCAGCACCACCTCCCATTTTATAGAATAGAACAGTGACATCTACTGGCCAGTGAATGAACTACCAGCATAATACTTTGGTGCAGGTATAAGATCTGTTATCAAGAATGCTAGGGACTTGGGGTTTTCCAGATAAGGGATCTTTCTGTAATTTTAAACACCAAACATTAAGACTGGTAAAAAACATTAAATACACCCAATAAGATTGTTTTTCCATCAATATGGATCCATGCAGCTTAGTTATACTCAAGTACAAGGCACTGTTTTATTATTACAGAGAAAAAGGAATCATTTAACCATTAAATAAACCCAATAGGGCTGTTCTGCCCCAATAAGGGGTAATTATATCTTAGTTGGGATCAAGTACAGGTACTGTTTTATTATTACAGAGAAAAGGGAATCATTTAACCATTAAATAAACTCAATAGGGCTGTTCTGCCCCAATAAGGGGTAATTATATCTTAGTTGGGATCAAGTACAGGTACTGTTTTATTATTACAGAGAAAAGGGAATCATTTAACCATTAAATAAACTCAATAGGGCTGTTCTGCCCCAATAAGGGGTAATTATATCTTAGTTGGGATCAAGTACAGGTACTGTTTTATTATTACAGAGAAAAGGGAATCATTTAACCATTAAATAAACCCAATAGGGTTGTTCTGCCCCAATAAGGGGTAATTATATCTTAGTTGGGATCAAGTACAGGTACTGTTTTATTATTACAGAGAAAAGGGAATCATTTAACCATGAAATAAACCCAATAGGGCTGTTCTGCCCCAATAAGGGGTAATTATATCTTAGTTGGGATCAAGTACAGGTACTGTTTTATTATTACAGAGAAAAGGGAATCATTTAACCATTAAATAAACCCAATAGGGCTGTTCTGCCCCCAATAAGGGGTAATTATATCTTAGTTGGGATCAAGTACAGGTACTGTTTTATTATTACAGAGAAAAGGGAATCATTTAACCATGAAATAAACCCAATAGGGCTGTTCTGCCCCCAATAAGGGGTAATTATATCTTAGTTGGGATCAAGTACAGGTACTGTTTTATTATTACAGAGAAAAGGGAATCATTTAACCATTAAATAAACCCAATAGGGCTGTTCTGCCCCCAATAAGGGGTAATTATATCTTAGTTGGGATCAAGTACAGGTACTGTTTTATTATTACAGAGAAAAAGGAAATACTTTTTATTAATAAGTATTATTTGCTTAAAGGAAAAGTAACCCTAAAAAAAAGCTATTCTTCCCTGCACCAATAACTGCCCTATCCTGCAAACCACTTTGTATTTTAAATGCTTTAATAGAAAATACCTGCTAAAACTTGGCTTCCTGTCAATTGATCTACGGCCGATACGGCAAAGGAAGGAGCAGCATCCACTATGTGACGATCAATTGATCGAGCCTAGCCTTCTTTCTGTATAGGAAGGAGTCAGGCTAGGCTCGATCAATTGATCGTCACATAGTGGATGCTGCTCCTTCCTTTGCCGTATCGGCCGTAGATCAATTGACAGGAAGCCAAGTTTTAGCAGGTATTTTCTATTAAAGCATTTAAAATACAAAGTGGTTTGCAGGATAGGGCAGTTATTGGTGCAGGGAAGAATAGCTTTTTTACTTAAAAAAATTTAGTGTTACATTTCCTTTAAACTGGAGTCTATGGGAAATGGACAGCATTGCTGAATTGCTGCTATCAATTTCCCCCAGGCCTGAAAATATCTGCAGTGAAAGCCCATCCCATAGGTAAAGTGAGAGCCCATCCCATAGGTGCAGTGAGAGCCCATCCCATAGGTGCAGTGAGAGCCCATCCCATAAGTACAGTGAGAGCCCATCCCATAGGTGCTGTGAGAGCCCATCCCATAGGTGCAGTGAGAGCCCATCCCATAGGTGCAGTGAGAGCCCATCCCATAGGTGCTGTGAGAGCCCATCCCATAGGTGCTGTGAGAGCCCATTCCATAGGTGCAGTGAGAGCCCATCCCATAGGTGCAGTGAGAGCCCATCCCATAGGTGCAGTGAAAGCCCATCCCATAGGTGCAGTGAGAGCCCCTCCCATAGGTGCTGTGAGAGCCCATTCCATAGGTGCAGTGAGAGCCCATTCCATAGGTGCAGTGAGAGCCCATCCCATAGGTGCAGTGAGAGCCCATCCCATAGGTGCTGTGAGAGCCCATCCCATAAGTACAGTGAGAGCCCATCCCATAGGTGCAGTGAGAGCCCATCCCATAGGTGCAGTGAAAGCCCATCCCATAGGTGCAGTGAGAGCCCATCCCATAGGTGCAGTGAGAGCCCATCCCATAGGTGCAGTGAGAGCCCATCCCATAAGTACAGTGAGAGCCCATCCCATAAGTACAGTGAGAGCCCATCCCATAGGTGCAGTGAGAGCCCATCCCATAGGTGCAGTGAAAGCCCATCCCATAGGTGCAGTGAGAGCCCATCCCATAGGTGCAGTGAGAGCCCATCCCATAGGTGCAGTGAGAGCCCATCCCATAGGTGCAGTGAGAGCCCATCCCATAGGTGCTGTGAGAGCCCATCCCATAGGTGCAGTGAGAGCCCATCCCATAGGTGCAGTGAGAGCCCATCCCATAAGTACAGTGAGAGCCCATCCCATAGGTGCTGTGAGAGCCCATCCCATAGGTGCTGTGAGAGCCCATCCCATAGGTGCAGTGAGAGCCCATCCCATAGGTGCAGTGAGAGCCCATCCCATAGGTGCAGTGAGAGCCCATCCCATAGGTGCAGTGAGAGCCCATCCCATAGGTGCAGTGAGAGCCCATCCCATAGGTGCAGTGAGAGCCCATCCCATAGGTGCTGTGAGAGCCCATCCCATAAGTACAGTGAGAGCCCATCCCATAGGTGCAGTGAGAGCCCATCCCATAGGTGCAGTGAAAGCCCATCCCATAGGTGCAGTGAGAGCCCATCCCATAGGTGCAGTGAGAGCCCATCCCATAGGTGCAGTGAGAGCCCATCCATAAGTACAGTGAGAGCCCATCCCATAAGTACAGTGAGAGCCCATCCCATAGGTGCAGTGAGAGCCCATCCCATAGGTGCAGTGAAAGCCCATCCCATAGGTGCAGTGAGAGCCCATCCCATAGGTGCAGTGAGAGCCCATCCCATAGGTGCAGTGAGAGCCCATCCCATAGGTGCAGTGAGAGCCCATCCCATAAGTACAGTGAGAGCCCATCCCATAGGTGCAGTGAGAGCCCATCCCATAGGTGCAGTGAGAGCCCATCCCATAGGTGCAGTGAGAGCCCATCCCATAGGTGCAGTGAGAGCCCATCCCATAAGTACAGTGAGAGCCCATCCCATAGGTGCTGTGAGAGCCCATCCCATAGGTGCTGTGAGAGCCCATCCCATAGGTGCAGTGAGAGCCCATCCCATAGGTGCAGTGAGAGCCCATCCCATAGGTGCAGTGAGAGCCCATCCCATAGGTGCAGTGAGAGCCCATCCCATAGGTGCAGTGAGAGCCCATCCCATAGGTGCAGTGAGAGCCCATCCCATAGGTGCAGTGAGAGCCCATCCCATAGGTGCAGTGAGAGCCCATCCCATAGGTGCAGTGAGAGCCCATCCCATAGGTGCAGTGAGAGCCCATTCCATAGGTGCAGTGAGAGCCCATCCCATAGGTGCAGTGAGAGCCCATCCCATAGGTGCAGTGAGAGCCCATTCTGTCATTGCGATGAAGGTATATTGGGTTAGTTTACTTATGGAGACTGTTTGGCATATTATTCTCCCAAAAGCATGACTGCAATATGAAGCCGGCCAGCTGGTCATATTTAAGGTGTTTCCCATTAATAGGAATTCATCTGAACAATGAACTGATTATGTGTAAAATATTGCTGCTTGTCTCCCTGTTTTGTATCCCTGTTATTCTGCCGCCTCTGTGGGGAATACACAGCTGGAAATACGCGTTTCCATGGCGCAGTTTGGTTGCCACGCCCACATATGGGTCCCCAGATTTCTCTTTGAAAATCATATACAGCAGACCCTGTCCCTCCTATTTGTCACAAACCCAGTTCCCAATACATGAGATGTCAGGCATTTATGGGCATATATACCAAATTTGTGACTTCCCATTTGTTTTTCTAACTTTAATAAACTCACATATCCAACACTCGCTCATTTATAATAACAAAAACCCAAATACTTCAAATTTTTTAAGCTTCCGGTCAAAAACTCTCCAAAAATGTGAGTTTCCAAATACAGCTTGGCTTTGCCTAGGGCAACTCCCATTGACTCCCATAGAAACTCGCAAGCTTTTAGATGGAGCATTTTTACATTTAAATTTCGGGGTTTTTGCACTTAGCAAATACCAGACAGTTGATTATTTGAACCATAACTTCATAAGTTCTTCTATAACCCTCAATGTGGCAGTGTGTGACCCCCAGGGCTGACATTCAGTTTTCTTTTCCATAGATATTTTCTGTGATGTTTCCACTTGGAAGACTGGAAAGTTGACACATGACATGTTCTCAAGCCCAGAACCTGGAACACATCCCATTATCTAGAATAGATTAAATACATCTGTTTCAGATACATTGATATTCAGAAGAACACTGCATGAAACCCTGCTAACATCCGCTGCATATGTAATACTTCTACTCTGATTCACACATCTGACCTAAGTTCTCTGCTCTTCTCCATACAGCATTATCTTGAAGTTACAATGGTTGGTGAATGTACATTGTGGAGGTACTGTAAAATGTCAGTCCTCACTATATTCCTATTTTCTACATTCTACTTCTACAATGCAAGGAGAGTTCATAGCTCATCTCCTTCACCAAACTCTCTGGAACTCAAGCCACAACCAAACCCTTCAGAACCCAAGCTACAGCCAACTGAAAGCCCTGGATTGAACTTACCTTTGTCTACTACAAGACACCCATTGTCACCCCCTTATCCCTATCCCTATAAGTTCCTCTTGAACCCACAAGAAAAATGCCAGAAGCAGAAGCCCTTCCTTGTTTTACTTGTAATCGCAAGGAGCCCTGATATCAACTCAAGATTAATCATTCGGGAAACCTGGGGAAATGAAAGTATCTACAAAGATGTTGCTGTGGTCACGGTTTTCCTGGTTGGGGTCTCTGTGAATGTGACGGACAGGGTGCAGGAGCAGTTAGAAGAGGAAATGAACACCTATGGGGACTTAGTACAGCAGGACTTTACGGATACCTATTCTAATTTGACTCTTAAAACCCTAATGGGCATGGAGTGGATTTCTAAATATTGCCCAGATGCCAGTTACGTAATGAAGATAGACAGTGATATGTTTCTCAATGTGGACTATCTTGTACATCACCTCCTGCAACCAGGATTACCAGTCCGTCAGAACTACTTTACAGGATTTATTGTAGCCAACAGAGGCCCTATAAGAGACAAGAAATTAAAATGGTATGTCCCCAAGGAAGTGTATCCCAATGACACTTATCCCCCATACCCCGTTGGTGCTGGCTATGCCTTCTCTGCTGATATGGCCAAAAAGATTTATGATGTAGCCCAGACGATTAGGGTGGTGTCAATGGAGGATGCCTTTATGGGAATCTGCTTGTACGAAATGAAGATCCCACCCACTAACCCTCTAAATCCTTATATATTTAATGGGTACAGGGTAGATTACAAACTCTGCCTGTTTAACAAGTTGATCGCAGTGCACGGTTATTCGGGGGAAGAACTGCGGGACGTATGGAAGGACTTCTGGGCCAAGAGGTCGGGGTGCAAGGACTAAAGACTGATATGGTATAAGAAGTGATTTTAGAAAGTACTGTTTTACATATAAAAGAAAAGGGGAAATACTCCATAATTGACCCTTATCCAGTATATGGGATAAAAGTCAGTAGTTATTATCTTTTATTCACATAGTGCGGGCATGTTTTCCAGCATTTTGATTGCTCTCTGCACTAGAAGAGACAAAAATCAGAATTTCGGCTCTTAAGTTGGCTATCGCAGGTTTCTCAACTTGCCTTATGGCAGCAGCGCCCATGGTTGTGGGAGAGAGTGCATCGTTGGGCCCTGTCATAATTTACTGGCAGCTTATATATGTATGCTTAATCCCACCCATAATCATAACCCCCATTTACCTTCTATCATTTCTATCATTTGGTGGTGAGGTGCAAAGTGCAAAATAGAGGCTCATTTGTAAACTTTAACACATTCAGAAAAGCAACTCCGCTGGGTAACATCCAGTTCCAGATACATCGCACCAGTGGGTGGGTTACTGAATGTACATGGGTATTACGTCATTTTGACACTAAGTACTAAAAAAACGAAGAAATGAAGCTCAGGGGTAGTCACAAATAATCAATGAGCTCTCATGTAATAATTATCTGTATTAATTACAGCCTTATACAGTATATCGTGATATTTATATTCTCTATATACAGTATAGTGTGAGCGGGCCCCTAAGCTCAGGTTATATTGTGCCATTTATATTCTGTATATACAGTATAGTGTGAGTGGGCCCCTAAGCTCAGGTTATATTGTGCCATTTATATTCTGTATATACAGTATAGTGTGAGCGGGCCCCTAAGCTCAGGTTATATTGTGCCATTTATATTCTGTATATACAGTATAGTGTGAGTGGGCCCCTAAGCTCAGGTTATATTGTGCCATTTATATTCTGTATATACAGTATAGTGTGAGCGGGCCCCTAAGCTCAGGTTATATTGTGCCATTTATATTCTGTATATACAGTATAGTGTGAGCGGGCCCCTAAGCTCAGGTTATATTGTGCCATTTATATTCTGTATATACAGTATAGTGTGAGCGGGCCCCTAAGCTCAGGTTATACTGTGCCATTTATATTCTGTATATACAGTATAGTGTGAGCGGGCCCCTAAGCTCAGGTTATATTGTGCCATTTATATTCTGTATATACAGTATAGTGTGAGTGGGCCCCTAAGCTCAGGTTATATTGTGCCATTTATATTCTGTATATACAGTATAGTGTGAGTGGGCCCCTAAACTCAGGTTATATTGTGCCATTTATATTCTGTATATACAGTATAGTGTGAGCGGGCCCCTAAGCTCAGGTTATATTGTGCCATTTATATTCTGTATATACAGTATAGTGTGAGTGGGCCCCTAAGCTCAGGTTATATTGTGCCATTTATATTCTGTATATACAGTATAGTGTGAGTGGGCCCCTAAACTCAGGTTATATTGTGCCATTTATATTCTGTATATACAGTATAGTGTGAGCGGGTCCCTAAGCTCAGGTTATATTGTGCCATTTATATTCTGTATATACAGTATAGTGTGAGTGGGCCCCTAAGCTCAGGTTATATTGTGCCATTTATATTCTGTATATACAGTATAGTGTGAGTGGGCCCCTAAGCTCAGGTAAGTGACAGCAGCACAGAGCAGGGAATCAGCAGAAAAGAAGATGGGGGGCAACTGGGGGCACAAATCTTCCCTGCTAAAGGGCTGGGGTTGCCTTGGGCTGGTAACCCCATAATTACTCCTGTTAACCCTACCAAAGGAACTTACCCTCTACCAAAGCAACATAGGCTATAAAACATAAAGTCTACAGCTGCCATCTTACCGGAGGAAAAGCAATATAGAACACACCTAAGAACTTATCTAGAAGGATCTAAAATAGGGAATTGAACCCAGGTCCTTAGGCACAATCATGTCATGTGCCTGTAAGGGGTTATTCCTTTTTGTTTTTGAGACCTTGGGGATAACTAATAATGAAGCGGAATTGGCAAATATACAGTCAACACTGAGCTTGCCTTGGGTTAACACGTTGTGAACCCATTTTTATTTTGGCAAAGCCTTTCTTGGAATTTACTGTTTTTAGATCGCTTATTATGCTTTCTGCACTAGTTGATGCGACCCTGACCCGCTAGGATGTGGGAGGGCAAGGGGGCAGCATCGATCACTTAGCCCAGTGCTGTTACTATTCAAGGGGTCCATGATCTATAGCTCACTTTATTTAGTTTGGGGTTTTTTGTGTGTCATTTTCATTTGAGTTTACACTGGTAAGTTGGGTTATACACACACGGAGGGTGGGTAAATAAAGGAAAACTATTCCTCCAGAATAAATACTTAACCAACGGATAGTTTACATAATATTATGTGACCTATTAAAGAATTTTGGAACCTATCATGTATGTGTACCTTGGCTTGTTTGTGTGCACTGTGAATCCTATGATCCCAGGGGGCGGCCCTTAATTCTTATTCGGCAATTACCTATTTAGGATTACCCAATAGCACATACTGCTAAAAAAGTATATTTCTATGAAAATGGTTTATTTAGAAGAAGCAGGTTTTACATATGAGCTGTTTATGTAATATATTTTTATAGAGACCTATATTGTCTGGGGTATAGTTTTCAATTGTATGTATGTATGTATGTATGTATAATTTTATTTATAAAGCGCTACTTATGTACGCAGCGCTGTACAGTAGAATACATTAATACAAACAGGGGGTTAATAAGATAAAAGATAAATACAAAGTATAACAATAAATACAAATAAATACAAGATACAGTTGCAATAAGTTAAGAGTCAAAGACACAAGAGGATGGAGGTCCCTGCCTGTAGAGCTTACAATCTATATGGGAGGGTAACTTACAGACACAATTAGGCAAATATAAGTGCTGTAGGTCACAGTGGGTGACACTACAATATAAGTGCTATTTCCCAGATCAGGTGCTGGGCGAGTGCTCCAAAAGGGAGTCTTTTAGTTTGGTTTTAAAAAGACTGGGGGAGGATTCTCTCCGGAGGAAATCAGGGAGGGCATTCCAAATGTAAGGGGCAGCAAGGCAGAAGGGTTTAAGGCGGGAAACCGCAGTAGTAGTGGGGGGCGCAACCAAATGATTGCTCTGCGAGGAACGAAGGAGTCGGCCAGGAACGTACGGAGACACAAGGGAAGAGATGTAGTGAGGAGCAGAGGAATGGAGGGCTTTGAAGGTTAGGAGAAGAAGTTTGTAAGAAATTCTTTGTTTAATAGGGAGCCATGATAGGGACTTTAGCAGGGGAAGGGCCTGAACTCTCCTGGATGAGAGGAGGAGAATTCTGGCAGCAGTATTTAATATAGACTGTAGGGGGGAAAGATGGGAGTTAGGGAGGCCGGTTAATAGCAGGTTGCAGTAGTCAAGTCGTGACAGGATGAGGGCATGCATGAGCAGCCTAGCTGTTGCAGTAGAAAGAAAGGGACGGATTTTGGCAATATTGCGTAAGAAAAAGTGACAGGTTTTGACAGTGGTGTTAATGTGGTTAGAAAAGGAGAGACTAGAGTCAAAGATCACCCCCAAACAACGCGCTGAATCGACAGGGTTGATGAGGGTGCCATCAATAGAGATAGAAAAGGGGGGGGTAGGACCAGGCTTAGGCGGAAAGATCATTAGTTCAGTTTTTGTTAGGTTCAATTTGAGGTGGCGTTGGTTCATCCAATTGGAGATAGCCAGGAGGCAGTTAGAGATTTGAGTCTCAGTTTCAACTGTTAATGAAGGGGTTGACAAATAAATTTGGATATCATCAGCATATAGATGGTATTTAAAGCCAAATGAACGGATAAGATCTCCCAAAGACAGCGTGTAGAGGGAGAACAACAACGGCCCAAGTACAGAGCCTTGGGGTTCCCCCACATTAAGTACAGAGCCTTGGGGTACCCCCACATTAAGTACAGAGCCTTGGGGTACCCCCACAGTAAGTACAGAGCCTTGGGGTTCCCTCACATTAAGTACAGAGCCTTGGGGTACCCCCACAGTAAGTACAGAGCCTTGGGGTTCCCCCACATTAAGTACAGAGCCTTGGGGTACCCCCACATTAAGAGGAACTGGAGACGAGGTTTTATTAGCATAGGAGACAGTGAATGAACGGTTAGAGAGGTAGGAAGAGATCCAGGATGCAGCCTGACTACGGAGACCAATCGAATGCAGAATTTGCATCAGGAGGGAGTGGTCAACCGTATCAAACGCAGCCGATAGATCTAGGAGGATTAGTACGGAAAAGTGACCTTTGGCTTTGGCAACCTGAAGATCGTTTGTAACTCTGCACAACGCTGTCTCAGTAGAGTGCGCAGGCCGAAAACCAGATTGCAGTGGGTCTAATAAATTATGGGCGTTAAGAAAGTTAGTAATACGGGAGAAGACAATACGTTCTAAGATTTTGGAGGCAAGCGGTAGGAGCGAGACAGGACGGTAGTTAGAGAGACAGGACTGGTCCAGAGTGGCCTTTTTCAGGATGGGCTTGACACAGGCCTGTTTGAAGGAAGCAGAGACCCTTCCAGAGGTCAGAGAAGAGTTGAAGATATGAGTAAGAGCCGGAGTGAGTTCAGCAGCACAGTGTTTAAGCAGAGAAGAAGGCATAGGGTCAAGAGAGCAAGTGGTGAGAGGAGCAGACAAAAGAAGCCGGGAGACTTCGGAGACAGTTAGACCAAGTGGCCTATTAAAGAATCTTGCCAAACTGGAATAAATATGTAGATATATCAGTAAATATTGCCCTTTTACATCTCTTTTTTCTTGAGCCGCCATTTAGTGATGGGCTGTGTGCTCCCTCAGAGATCAGCTGACAGGAAGTATGTATGTATGTGTGCCTTGGCTTGTTTGTGTGAACCGTGAGTCCTATGATCCCAGGGGGCGGCCCTTAGTACTTAAAATGGAAGTTCTCTATTTAGGATTACCCAGAGGCACAAACAACTAAAGGTAGTGAGTAAAGGAGAAAGCCTGTTAAGGAGAATACTCTCAGCTATCTCTCCTGGTTGGAGCCAGAAAGCTGCTCTTTCTAAATAAAGCTGACTTTCTCACTTTCCTAGAAAGTGCTGTTATATACCTATCCTGCACTAGCTAATCCTCGTTCATGGGGTCCCTGCTCCATGACTTCTCTCCTTCTAATAGTCCCTCTGGGGTAAGATGGCTTTACTAAAGAAGATCCACCCCTTTGCAAGGGGTGAAAAGGGAGTGGTCTACCTATAACTCAATAAAGTACAGGGTCTAGCAGGGGTCCACAATCAGCTTCCCTTACCCCCCAGCAGGGACCCCCGCAGAGCCTCCCTAACCCCACTCCCCCCACAGCTTTTTAACAGTAAAATCACCTTTTACAATACAAGCTACTTACAGAATTCAGTAGTCAAATCAGCGTACACATCACATATCCCAACGCATTTCACGTGCTGGAACAATGCTTCCTTACAGCACTTTCAAACCCCCCAGAGCATCCCCCAAGCATGACACATGTTCCTACTATGTATTAAATACACTATGTAAGTGGAGTGATGACTGATAAAGCTATCTGGTTTAGGTCGACCCTGATAGTGTTGTCTATGGATGGTGTTTAAAGAGAATCAGTTCAGAATGAAGGACAAGGTATGAGGGTATACTTCAGGTGGATCGACTGCTTAAAGAATATCTTGGCACTTACCCCAAAGCTGTCATTTGACATCTAACATATCTAGTTGTTACTGAGCATCAATGAGTAGGTTGGGGAATTACCCATCATAAGTCATCCACATAGAGGTCATTTTAGGTTTGAGAGGAACAATTGCACCTCCTTTCCACATACAGAACATGTCTCTTTTAATTAGAGCCATTTTAGGTCAGAGTCATGTATAGTTAGTTGGAAGGGCCCTCACCCTACAGTAGGAACTGTAGAACCTTAATAGGTCCTGCTTGGGCAGAATTAGGCTTGTCATCAGCCCACAACCTGCTCACTTAGAAATTTGTTGGCTGGAATCCCCCAACCTGCAGGTTTGTGGCCAACCTTTGTGTCATGGACCCACAGTAATAAACAGAAAAGACGTGCAAACTGTTTTTCTTGTGAAAGAAATGTAGCGGCACTAGGTGGGTAGGGGAATCAGCTCACACCTCTACTCCTTCTCATACACACACATACTTATATACACACACATATATATATATATAGTCCCAAGAAGTACAACACACAACTGGTCTAATGTAAGCAAAGATACGTTTTTTTTAATTTAATTTACAAACCTGATGTTTCGGTCACTGTCTGGGACCAATCAAGGGAAGGGCTGAATTCACAGTAACAGTGATCGGAATGTCAGGTTTGTGTAAGACCTGATAAGACCAGTTTAGTGCTAAGACCCATGTATCTAGTTTACCATTTGCATTCTGCGCCTTATTGGTTCATAGGTAGACCACTCCCTTTGCCTTCTAATATAGTGTTTAGCAAAGGGGTGGGTCGTTCTCTTTGGCTGCATATGTTGACTCAGGTGGAAGTTCCACTGAGCCTGTGATTGGGTCCCAGTAAGCCATCATACCCTAGAGAAACCATCTGGCTCAAAGTTGGGGAACAGGGACCCCGTGAACGAGGAATAGCCAGAATAGTAGAACATCCTAAGAGCACTTTCTAGGAAAGTGAGATCAAATAGAAAGAGCATCTCCATCCAGGAGAGATTAGCTGGATGTACCCTTCCTTACAGGCACTATTGCCTTAGTGCAGGACCACATTTAAGACACAGGAATCAGGTTCCTATCCGTGATCCATAGTTGGCTGTTTGGGATCCTTACCAGCTAAGGCACACATCCTGAGGACCTGAGATACTTGTCCAGACTACTCGCCACAGTGTGGTGCCGTGCTGTTTGGCTGTCTTTACCCTGCCCAGACTCTATAGAGGTAGGATAAACTGGTGGACACCATCTCTTTCTATCCTCAGAGCTTTTGACTGCTATCTCCTCTGTGGGAGTATATGTAATAACCCTGGGAACTAATTATCTTGGACAATAAACAAGTTGATTTATGTTTTACTGCAAAAGAACCTCCTGTAGTTGCACTACACCCCAAGGATATTTACACATAGCGAAAGCCCATCTGGTGTGTAGAGTCCTATGTAACCCATGCGTGTTGCGTGTTTTCACAGCCAAATAGGGGTTACACTAGCACCCAGGCAGTCAATATATATTTTAGTGTGAGTGCTCCGACTATTTATATATATATTTATATATATATATACTTTCTACAATAAGCTACAGGAGGGTAATACAGGGCATGGAGTCTTGGATTGAGGTGACAGTTATGGGTGCCAGTGGTTACTGAACTCAAGCAACACGGCTTTATTACTTTCACAGGAGTACTTATATATCAGTTCAGCAGGATATAAACATTGTACAGGTGTCAGGCATATACTCATACTAATTACATCTTTGCACAATACTCTGCTTCTCAGGGTCAATCAGTACATAATGGATTAGGGCAACAATGATGGGTCACCCCCACTTTCCGGAACCTAGCCAAACCCTATTTGTTCCTAAATCTGTACATTTGGTCCCTACTCTGGGCATGAGTGTACCCAGGATCCTAATCCCACTAAATCTCCTCATTGGAGCTCAGACTACTCAGCTATTGGGTCGCCACCTTTTTCTAATGGTAATACCGCCTTTCGCATCGTAGGCAGGCCGTGATGTCATTGGGGGTGATACTATGATGTAAGGGCTGGGCGGTGTTGTGAGAGAGGTGAAGGGGGACATGGGTGGATGTGGCTCAGGGAGCAGTGATGGTCAAGGTGCCTGGGTGCTGGCTATGTGGGACGGTAGTTGTTGGGAGATTCAGTGAGGAGTTGGGTTGTCATGGCGACGCTCGCACCACATAGTGCATGGGGGAGAGAGTCAGGAGGGAATGGGATGGAGAGAAAGTGGTGCAATTTGTGTGGGCATTAGAAGGTAAACTGGAGATGGGGTAATGAAGAGGCAAATGTCATTGGGGGGAACAGATGGAGAAAGGGAGAGGGAATATCTCCACCATCTATTTCTTCCCATTTTAATCCTCTCTTCAATCAATGTGGTAAAATGTATTTCTCCTTCTTATAGTTCATTCACGTGAATACACAGTGGGAATGATGGGTTCATTATACGAAATAATAGTCACTTTATCAATATAGCACTCCATTGAGGTGATTTTGTTGATTTGAAAACCCGTTACATTAATTTGACTCACTCACTTTTAATAATTGGGATTTCAGTCCTTTATATTTATTATATTGAATTGGTAGTGCTGAACTTCACACTGAGCACTTTATGAGATAAAATCACTGAGAATCCATCGTCCAATATATTTGTAACCACTGAGATTTTAGAGGTTAAGTGATCATTTCTGATTAATTAATTCACCAACAAAAAGGGTTTTCTTTTTTTCTTCTGTAAATTTTCTAGCCTACTATGAGATTGTCCTCAGCCTCAGTTGCTGATTTGGGTCCTTCAGGCTGATTTGGCAGCTTATCTGCCCGTGTATGGGCACCCCGATGGGCCTACCTGACTGATTGCTGGGCTAAACTTGGCCAGATCTCAATCAGGCAGTTTTGTATTTCCATCAGCTCGTTGATGTGGCCCTTTGTCCGATGGCACCTATACCCGCCATTGTAATTCAATCATTTGGCCCTAAGGTCGAACGATAGGGTTGCCACCCAGGGCCGGATTTCTCCGTGAGGCGCCCCGAGGCCGCCCCTGTGGCTGTCCCCCTCTGCGCATGTGCGAACGCGGCCCCCAGTGCGCATGCGCGAACGCGACCCAGTGCGCATGCGCAAACCCTCCATTAAACTCCCATACGGAGCAGTGGGGAGAGGTCCCCACTGCTCCGTATGGGAGCCAAATTTAAAAATTTTCTTGCAGTGGGGCGGCATGCCGCCCCTAAACTTCTGCCGCCCTAGGCCCGGGCCTTTGTGGCCTCTCCACAAATCCGGGCCTGTTGCCACCTTTTCTGTAAAAAAATACTGGCATTAATTTTTTTTTCTTCTAGATTTTCCCTATTAATAACATTAGCATTAAGCATCATTTTTACCTGCCAGGTGGCAACCCTATCAAATGATAGAATTAGCCCAATATCACCCACTCAAGGTGGGCATAGTGGGAGAAAATACACTCGTTTGATAACTTCCCCAAACAAACGGATCTTACCGTGTATGGCCACCTTTACTCTGATTCACACATTTGACCGAGGTTCTCTGCTCTTCTCCATACAGCATCATCTGGAAGTTATAATGGTTGGCGAACGTACATGTTGGACGTACTGTAAAATTTCAGTCCTCACTATATTCTCATTTTCTACATTCTACTTCTTCATAACAAGGAGAGACCATTTTCATATCTCATACTCTTCATCAAATCCTTCAGAACTCAATGAGCAGCTAAACCCTCTGGAACCCAACCCACAACCAAGCCTTTCTGGACTCAAGCCACAACCAAACCCTTCAGAACCCAAGCCACAGCCAACTGAAAGCCCTGGTTTGGGCCTACCTTTGTCTACTACAAGACACCCATTGACACCCCCTTATCCCTATCCTTATAAGTTTCTCCTGAACCCACAAGAAAAATGCCAGAAGCAGAATCCCTTCCTTATTTTACTTGTGATCGGAGAGAGCCATGATATCAACTCACGATTAATCATTCGGGAAACCTGGGGAAATGAAAGTAACTACATAGATGTTGCTGTGGTCACGGTTTTCCTGGTTGGGGTCTCTGTGACTGCGACAGACAGGGTGCAGGAGCAGTTAGAAGAGGAAATGAACATCTATGGGGACCTAGTACAGCAGGACTTTACGGATACCTATTATAATTTGACTCTTAAAACCCTAATGGGCATGGAGTGGATTTCTAAATATTGCCCAGATGCCAGTTACGTAATGAAGATAGACAATGATATGTTTCTCAATGTGGACTATCTTGTACATCACCTCCTGCAACCAGGATTACCAGTCCGTCAGAACTACTTTACAGGATATATTGTAGCCAACACAGGTCCTTTAAGAGCCAAGGAATACAAATGGTATGTCCCCAAGGAAGTGTATCCTAATGACACTTATCCCCCATACTGCTCTGGTCCTGGCTATGCCTTCTCTGCTGATATGGCCAAAAAGATTTACCATGCAGCCCAGACGATTAGGGTGGTGCCAATGGAGGATTCCTTTATGGGAATCTGCTTGTACGAAATGAAGATCCCACCCACTAACCCACCTCCTAATATATTTAATGGGCACAGGATAAATTACGACCTCTGCCTGTTTAACAAGTTGATCACAGTGCACCATTATAGGGGGGATGAACTGCGGGACGTATGGAAGGACTTCTGGGCTAAGAGGTCGGGGTGCAAGGACTAAAGACTGATATGGTATAAGGGTCAGTTGTAAGTCTAAGAAAGTGACTTTAGAAAGTACTGTTCTACATATAAATGAAAAGGGGAAATATTTCATAACTGATCTTTATCCAGTATATGGAACAGTTGTCAGTAGTTATTATCTTTTATTCACATAGTGCGGGCATGTTTAACAGCATTTTCATTGCTTTCTGCACTAGAAGAGCCAAAACTCAGATTGGGAAATCAGAATTTTGGCTCTTGACAGCCAGCGCCCATGGTTGTGGGAGAGAGTGCATCGTTGGGCCCCTGTCATAACTAAATGGCAGCTTATATATGCATGCTCCCCACCCATAATCATAACTCCCATTTACCTTCTATCATTTAACAAACATAAAAGAGGTGAGGTGCAAAGTGCAAAATAGAGGCTCATTTGTAAACTTTAACACATTCAGAAAAGCAATTTCCTTGACTACATTCCAAACTGTAAACGCAGAACCCATGAATCAAGGTACCCAACAATGTATCAGTATGGGAGCCCAGCCATAAAGGTGCCCTCTATGTAGTGCCACCAACAGGTGCCACCTAGATACATCTCCAGTGTCGGACTGGAACCCCAGGGGCCCACCAGAAAACCATAGACTATGGATCCACTCTCCAAACTATTTTTCCTCCTTTCCTCACTCAACATCTTTATTCTCCTATTATTTTTAAATACATGCTAGCATCTAGCCTTCTATTTATTTTTCCTCTTTGTTCCCATTCAGAAATAATGAATGACCAGGAAGTAGGCCAAATGGTTAGGAGTAGGAGGGCCCACTGGGCGTTTTCCTGGTATCTTGGTGGGCCAGTCTGACATTATACATCTCATAGGAAAAGGAGGATGTTTTCTCAATAAATCCAACTAACTGATACATTGGCACAGGCCCATACTGGTAAATGCCAGAGGGGCTGCTGTAAGGTGCCATAGACACTCACTATTTATTGGGCCTATGGGGGGGCTGTTTGGGCCTCTGTGTACTGAAAATCAGGCCCAGACTGGCAATCTGTGGGTTCAGGCAAATGCCAGAGGGGCTGCTGTAAGGTGCCACAGACACTCACTATTTATTGGGCCTATGGGGGGCTGTTTGGGCCTCTGTGTACTGAAAATCAGGCCCGGACTGGCAATCTGTGGGTTCAGGCAAATGCCAGAGGGTCTGCTGTAAGGTGCCATAGACAGTCACTATTTATTGGGCCTATGGGGGGCTGTTTGGGCCTCTGTGTACTGAAAATCAGGCCCGGACTGGCAATCTGTGGGTTCAGGTAAATGCCAGAGGGGCTGCTGTAAGGTGCCATAGACAGTCACTATTTATTGGGCCTATGGGGGGCTGTTTGGGCCTCTGTGTACTGAAAATCAGGCCCGGACTGGCAGTCTGTGGGTTCTGGGGGGGGGGGGCAGTTTGGGCCTCTGTGTACGTGCTTAGCATACAATGGCACCACAAGGCTACCCACTGACATGGACAGGGTCCTTTGCCTCCTCAGACAAAGTTGCACAGCCTTTATACCCAAATGGAATGGAATAACAGTACAAAGATATTGTAACAGGTAGGCAATATAATATCCAGGTTCACCAGCCAAATATCCCCTCCATTTACTTGTAAGGCTGGTAATAGAACTAAAGAAATGGTTTGTGTTGCATCCATCGCTGGGTAACATCAAGTTGCCGAAAATCCAGATACATCGCATCAGTGGGTGGGTTACTGAATGTACATGGGTATTATGCCTAAAGAAAATGCTGCAGACATCATATTGACACTAAAAAACCCATCTGGAGTATTTGCATCTTTGTGTGTCACAAATGGCTTTCCATCAAAAATAACTTTATACAACTCACATACAAATAAACAATTCACAGCAATAAGAACAGAGCAACATATAACAGCATTATCATATTTTTCTTATTTACATTTGCTTGCACAGAGAGCAAAATGAGAACTAAACCTAACAATTAATATGCCTAGAAAAGCCATATTTTATATACTTACCTTACTGCACCAGCTTAAATGTTCAGCATCTCTATATTAGTAATGATCCAGGTCTTCAAAGTTTTCACAGAAGCTCCCCATCTTGGATTCAGTGTCAGTGGCACCGCACATACTCAGTGGGCTCTGGGCAGCTGCTGAAACATGAAGGTCAGTCACAAATAATCAATGAGAAAATTGACAAAATAGTCACGCAAAATACGATAACGTCGCGGCGGCAACGAAAACGGCGCAACAAATACGAAAAAATCGTGACGGCGACGAAAAAGTCGCAAAATTTTCGGTTCCAATTCGATTTTTTCCCTTTCGGATTCGTGGATTAGTAAATCTCCCCCTAAGGGTCAAGAACCAGTTAGGAAAAGCAATATAGAACACACCTAAAAACTTATCTAGAAGGATCTAAAATAGTCCTTAGGGACAATCATATCATGTGCCTGTAAGGGGCTATTCCCTTTTTGTTTTTTTTTTAGATTTTTGGGGATAACTTTTTGGGGATAACTTTTTTTTGGGGATAACTAATAATGAAGCGGAATTGGCAAATATACAATCAACACTGAGCTTGCCTTGGGTTAACACTTTGTGAACCCATTTTTATTTTGGCAAAGCTTTTCTTGGAATTTACTGTATATACCCTTGAAAAGAACATTTTGGAGACTTCAAAGACACTCTTTCCAATCTTGGTGCAGAGGAATTGTTTTCTCAGACAAAATAGCACTTCACATACCAGAAGTCAGGGGTTCTGTATGTCTTTAGAGAATATCAGGATACTAACTAACTGCCCTAATAAGTCTTTACAAAGACATTTGGGACATTACAGAATCCAAAGGGTAAAAGCCCTCCTCCATTCATTACCTTCATGGATCTAAATTAGATTGTGTCTGAGGGCAAGTTTGATAAAGATTCCTGCACATTTTGATTGATGGAAAAGTTGAGAAACAAGAGGCAAGGGGTAGTGATTATTGTCATTGTATTAAGGCAATAATCAAAGAACAAGCCCAACCCTGAGGAAGAGCATGATGGCTGAATAAAGCCACGTTTACGATTTCCTGTATATTCTCTTTCAGGGCTTGAGTTTGTGCAGGAGACCAATGAAAGGTAAGGCCACAGGGGAACAGAATAGTCCCAGGAAGGAGGCCAATGAGGCAGTCATAGGTAAACAAAAGCTTCTCCTGGTAACTTCAACAGCTGGAATTCTAGTTTTCAACATTCGGTGGCAATTAAAGGGAAACTACACCCCCAGAATGAACACGTAACCAACAGACAGTTTATATTATGTTAAGTGGCCTATTAAAGAATCCTGGCAAACTGGAATATATATATATCAGTAAATATGGCACTTTTATATTCTTTCCCTTGAGCCGCCATTTAGTGATGGGCTGTGTGCTCCCTCAGAGATCAGCTGACAGGAAGTGATGCAGCTCTACAGGAAGTAGTGTGGGAGCAAAAGGCAGAACTCTGTCCATTCATTGGCTGATGGGGCCTAGCATGTATGTGTGCCTTGGCTTGTTTGTGTGCACTGTGAATCCTATGATCCCAGGGGGCGGCCGTTAGTACTTAAAATGGCAGTTTTCTATTTAGGATTACCCAATGGCACATACTACTGAAAATTATATTTATATGGAAATGGTTTATTTAGAAGAAGCAGGGTTTTACATATGAGCTGTTTATGCAATATATTTTTATAGAGACTTACATTGTCTGGGGTATAGTTTTTCTTTAACCAAGTGACCTATTAAAGAATCTCACCAAACTGGAATATATATCAGTAAATATTGGCCTTTTACATTTCTTTTCCCTTGAGCCGCCATTTTGTGATGGGCTGTGTGCTCCCTTAGAGATCAGCTGACAGGAAGTAATGCAGCTCTAACTGTAACAGGAAGTAGTGTGGGAGAAAAATTAACTTCTCTCTATTCTGTCTATTCATTGGCTTACAGTATGTGACCTAACATGTATGTGTGCCTTGGTTGGTTTGTGTGAACTGTGAATCCTATGATCCCAGGGGGCGGCCCTTAGTACTTAAAATGGAAGTTCTCTATTTAGAATTACCCAGAGCCAGAAAGCAAAACTCACCCTAAATATTAAACTTATTTTAATAAAAGTCACTTACCCTGTGGCTTAGCTTTTGACTTCAATATTGCAGGTAAACATGCCCCTAAGTGCACCAAGTTTGTAGAAAATCAGTTTATCGCCAAAGTCCATCAGGTCACTCTCAGCTTTCAGTATTGTGTAACTAGGAGGATGTTGTTTAAATAAAAATCATGAAAATATGTGGCGCTATACCAGTTATAACCAATAATAGGTCAAGTTCTATTCAATAAATATTCAACCAGAAGGAGTCGCTTATGTTGCTGTCCAAGCTGGGACTAATACAAGCCAGAAAGGCTACCATTATTTTATGGTTTATTAATGTGTATATCGACGGACATATATTATAGGGTGGAACTTTTTATATGAAGCAAAACAAACGTTGTGTAAAGATGACTCCTTTATTAGCTAAATAAGGTGATAAGCAGGCATTCAGAACAATTGAGTTTCTCCTTCAGAGCAGATTACAGCAGGTAATAGGCATGCTCCTACAGCATGAACATTTGGGCAGATAAGTAGATCTCATTTCTTGTATTTTGCATTCTACTCTGTGTCAAAATTGTCTAGTACCATATATACTCGAGTATAAGCCGATTGGAATATAAGCCAAGGTACCTAATTTTACCTAAGAAAACTGGAAAAACTTATTGACTCGAGTATAAGCCAAGGGTGGGTAATGCAGCTGCTACTGCTAAGTTTCATCAAAATAAATACCTATAAAATTACATTAAATGAGGCCTCAGTGGGGTATATGTTTTTAAATATTTATTTCAAATAAAAACTAGCTCTGTAAGTGGAGGGTCAACAAAAACAATTGTTTTATCAACAATGATACCTTAAGAGTACTTAATCAGCAACCAAGCTAGCACACAAAGAGTTAAAATCCTTCAAAACTATATATAATTTATATAGAATATAAAGTGCAGAATGGGACAGGTGAGGATGGTAGATGAAGATGAATTTGGGAGCGGGCCAGGGCACTGGAGGGTCTGGTTGCGGTTGGCCTAATTTGCACACAAAGGACAGAGGGTGCTAGTTTGGAGGGACCCGACTCGAGTATAAGCCGAGGGTGACTTTTTGAGCACATTTTGGGTGCTGAAAAACTAGGCTTATACTCGAGTATATAGAGTAAATTGGGAGAAATTGAGAGAGACTCTCAAAAAAAAATCATATTGGCAGCGCCGGATTTCAAAAGCAGCCGCCCCTAGGCCGTCCCCCATTCGTGCCCCCTGTGCCTGCGCAAACAAGCGCCCCCCTCCCCCCATGCCGCACCGCGTCGACGCAAGCGCGCATGTGCAGGCATTTAACGCCCATACGGAGCAGTGGGGAGAAATCCCCACCGCTCCGTATCAGAGCAAAATTTCAAAATTTCGTTGCGGCGGGGCGGCATGCCGCCCCTAAATCTGTGCCGCCCTAGGCCCGGGCCTTTGCGGCCTCTCCGCAAATCCGGGCCTGCATATTGGCAAATCTGGAAAGAGTGGAAATTGGGCGTATGAGATATGGGGTCTAGGAATAATATAGTCTGATAGTGGGGCCCGGGGGTAGAAAGTCTAAGTTCCTGATTGTTTTGGATAATAATGAGTTTGAAGGAGGAGAGGAGGAATTAAAGAGAGTGGGCCCATTGTCCAGGGTTTCCTGGTGGCCCCGGCCATCTCAGTCCGACACTGGATCAGAAGAGAGGTAGATGGGAATCTGCATATAAGTGATACTGAAACTAGTGATGAGCAAATTTTTTTGCCAGGCATGGATTCGCAGCCCATTTCCCCATTCGCCGCGGGAAAATTCGCCGTGAAAAAATTCATCGTGCAGAAAAATTTTTGTTGTATGCCAAATTGGACGCAGTCGTGTCAAAAAGTGCGGGTGACAAAAAAATTATACGTGGCGACAAATGCGTTTTGCAAATTTTCTTGCCGCTTCCCGAATTTTATGGCGAAGCGAAACGGGACAGATTCGCTCATCACTAACTGAAACTCAAATGAGTTGATTAGCTGAGCAGGACCAGTGGTACAGATTGAAAATAGGAGGGGTCCAAGAACGGAGCCTTGAGGGACCCCAACTGAGAGAAGGTGAAGAGAGGGGGTGGAGGCCGTATGGGAGACACTGAAGGATTGATTAGAAAGATAGGAGGAGATCCAAGATGGAGTCATTTCTTAAATCCCCAGTGAGAATATAGAGCAAGAGAAATGATTAAGGGCTCTGGCACATGGGGAAATTAGTTGCCCGCGACAAATCTCCCCTGTCATGGGCGACTAATCTCCCCGAACATGTAAGTCGCGGGTGGGCTCAGCGTGTGCCATCCCAACGGCGACTTACAATCTCACCGGTGGGATGGCAATGCGGGGAGGTTAGTCGCCCGCGAACAGGGAGATTTGTCGCAGGTGACTAATCTCCCCATGTGCCAGAGCCCTAATAGTGTCAAAAGCTACAGATAGGTGAAGCAAAATTAAGAGATAGTAGTGACCCTTTTATTTAGCAGTGAGTAAGTCGTTTGCTACTTTACTATGGGCTGCTCCCGTGGAATGATGGGAGAGATAGCCAGATTGTAGTGGGGCCATTAGGGAGTTAGATAGTGTGAGAGTTCATTGTGTACGTGCTGTAGTTCTAGTAGTTTTGAGAAGAAAGGAAGGAGAGATTCAGCCGACAGTTAGACAAGGGGGGTGCAGGACCCAAACAAGGTTTTTTTGGGGGGGGTTTCAGGCATGTTTATTGAGAAAATTTACAACAGTATCAGCATTTTTACATTGCATTGTAATATAAAGTAACACAGTAAAATAAGGTTGTGGTATGAAACATATTCCCCAGTGTAAGAGTACAGATTGTATTGTAATTTTAAGTACATTTTTTACATTTTTTGTGCATTTCCCTTTGCCTCCCCCCCCCAATATATCTACACACAATGCAGCTTTCAATCATATTGTATTAAAACATAAGAGAATACCACATACCCCTCGCTAATTAGATTTTTCCAGCCATTTTCCCCATATTTTTCCATGTTTCTTGAGAGCTCCTCTGGATTTGTATATTAGACTTTCCAGTGTGCAGAGATGACCGACTTCAGAGAGCCATGGTGTGTATTTGGGAGGTGTTGAATCTTTCCATTTCCTTTTTATTGCTTTAGCTAAAAATAAACATTCTCTGGTAAATAAACTAAGGTGTTGTGAGAGTAATTCTTTGAGTCCTACACCTAGAAGACACGTTTGATTGGTTCTTGGAAGTTTTAGCTCTAGGATCAAGTCTAGTCTATTCGAAACCCTTGTCCAGTATTTTCCCAGAATCGAACACTCCCATACCATATGCCATTTTGTATGTGGTATCTAGGACATTCTGATGATGTCCCTGGGAATATTTGCTGCAGTTGGATGGAGTGTAATATGCTCTGTGTACAAAATATAATTGTATCATCCTATCTCTGTAGTTATGTGATGCCATAAGGGGGATTCCAATGTTTCTTCATCATCATCTGGCACACCCAGGTCTTCCCTTAGTTTCTCTAGGGGTTTGTTGAACAATTTATTATGCAGACTAGCATATAGCAAAGATATTAGTCCATTATTTGTTCTGTTAAGTTTTGAGATATTTGGATAGTTTCTTTATTATACTGTATTGTTAGATTTTTTTGTACCTGCATATATTGTAACCACGGGGTAGAGGGAAGCTGAAAGGTCTCTTTAAAGGTGCCCGTACACCTCCATACACCTACAAATTGGTGATATCGGGAGAATCCAGGCTATTTTGATGTTGCCAAAGCGAGCGGATCTTCTCCCGATATCCCCCACCTACGGGTGGGCCATTACAGGAGAATCCAGGCTAATTCGATGACCCTGGGGCCAAACGATCAAATTTTAACGACGGGTATAGGCAAAGTCGGTTTGGGGACCACATCAACGAGCCGATTCGGTCCCCGATCTGACTAGATTTTCTAACCTGCCCCATCGATAGCTGCCCGATTTCAGGCCAGATATCGGTTGGGCAGGCCTGTCGGTAGTGCCCATACATCGGTCTAAGGGCCCAATATCGGCAGCTAGAATCATCCCGTGTATGGGGTCCTTAAGACTATTAAATGTGACCATTGCCCCATTTTGCCACACGTCCCCTATATTATGAATTCCGCAATTCATCCATACTGGTTTCTCTCCTAATTTGGCCACATGTGGGAACCAAAAGTTACACCGTAGAGGGGTTTGCGGAAAGAAGCCTGTAAATGAGTGAAGGATTTGTACTGCCTTTACCCATATTAATCGAGCATGTTGTATTACTACATTTTGATATGTTGTGTTGGCTGGTTTTATTAATAAACAACCACTGAATAGGTGTACACTTGCTTCCAAAAAGCATTTTGTGCAAATGGCAAAGAGTTTGATGATGCGCCTCTTCCACCACACAGGGCAAAATGACTTGAAATGATTTGAGCCGCTAAGTAATACAAGCAAATACTGGGTAGTGCTACTCCTCCCTTGTCTTTGTCTCCGGTAAGAGTATTGAGGCTCATGTTGACGAAATATAGCCTCTAATTGGAAAAAAAACCTCTTTGCTATTCGGAGGGGAGCTTTTAGTAGGACATAGGTTAATTTAAGTAGGAGAATCATTTTTATCAAATTGATTCTGCCCATTGGGCCTAGTGTGAGCGATTCCCTTGCTTTAACTTTAGTTATTGTTTTTTCATGGAAGTCCATTTGGGGTAATTTCACCTTTTTTCCTAAGTTTGTTAATTGATTTTCCACTGGGAATGGAATATCCAATGGGGTTTGCAGTTCTGGGGGTGAGTCTACTAAGAAAGTTATTGATTTTGTGGGGCTGGTAACCAATCCAGATATTTGTTCAGTGAGAGTGAAGTCCTTATCTAACTGCTTCTTATATTCCTCTGGAAGCTTTGGAAGACCTAGATTATTTAAGAAGTCCACTGTCTCTGTTTCAGTGGTATTTATTTTGGATTGATAGATTTCATTATAAAAACCTGTTAATAGGGACGTTATCGATTCAGGTTTGGTATGGTGAGTACCTTCTGAGTCTACCAATTCTGTTATTACTGGGAGGGATGAATGTTGTTCTGCAAGGCAAGCCAATAGTTTACCTGCACGTTCCCCTTGATCAATGAAGCTTGCTTTAGCAAAAAGTTGTTTCCTTTTTGCTATTAATATTAAATAGTTGGCATAGTTTTGTTGGGCGGCTTGCAGGGTAGTGGAGTTTTGAGGGAGATTTACTTGCTAATAAACCTTTAGACACAAATATTAGATCAATACGTGAGAGGGAAGGATGAGAGTATTGTAAATCATTAGGGTGAAGGTACCTCTATCCTTCTATTTATCCCACTGCCGGTGTTAGAGCTAACAAATTGGAGGAGGGGGGGGACTGTAATTAGTGTGTTTTTATGAAGTCTGTCCTTTTGTGGATGGGAATTAAAGTCCCCTGCACATATAATTTGGGCACGAGGGTTGGATGTTATAAATATAATCAGCTTTTGGATACATTCATCTGTGCACGGAGGGGGATGGATATATATTTGTCAAAATGACAGCGGTGGCATTTAGTAAACAGTAGGCAAACACATATCTACATCGTGGGGCTGATTGTATCCTAAGGGGTTGAAATACAGTTGATTTTCTGACTAGAATGGAGGTAACCCCAGTATATGTAGAAAATGTGGAGTGATAACTCCATCCGACCCATTGCTTTTGTAAAGTGGTACGTTTACTTTATGTTAAATGTGTTTCTTTCAAAAAGATTATTTCTGCATTTTGTTTTCTAATATAGTCTAGTACAAGTCTCCTCTTAATTGGGTCATTTAGTCCCCGTACATTCCAGCTCAATACAGATAGGCCCATATTTGTAAGCATATTATATTGACTGTAGCATTGTGCAGTATATATATATCTTGCCTGAGTACCATGGCTTTAGCCTATGGGGCTGATTTACTAATCCACGAATTCGAATCCGAATGGGAAAAATTCAGATTGGAAACAAACATTTTGCGACTTTTTCGTATTTTTTGCAATTTTTTTGTCGCCGTTACGACTTTATCATGAATCCAAAACCTTCATACTCGGCGCGAAGGCTACGAAAGAGTCGCGACAATTCGCGCAAGTCGAAGCACAATGAAAAAGTCGTGTCATTTTGCAAAACAGTCGTAGCGGCTATGAAAAAAACGCATTCAGATGCCTTCGGACCGTTCGTGGATTAGTAAATCAGCCCCTAACTTTTTCCTAATTAACTTTTGAACTAACAACCCGTTAAACTTAATGGCCCAGATAGACATTGATTTACACAGTATATATTTATAAGTATCGGTTTGCTATCTTCCCCTTCCCTCCCCACCTGCTTTCAATATATAGTGGGCGCAGATTTGACCCAAACACAAACATTTAACCAAACCAAAATGCACTCATTTGGGAGTGCTGCGGGGTGCAAGTAACTTCCAGCTTGACCTGTGCAGCCTTTGTAGAGAAGAAGTCAGAGTCGGTAGAGAACTAGTCAGCTCCGTCATCAAGGGTCCCCCCTAAACTGGTAGAAACAGCAAGTAAAAGTCTGGTAACCTCTATGCTTGTTACTGAACAAAGTCTTTATGCCATTGTAGAGGTATCTTTGCGGCTTATCAAGTTTGTGCAACATGTTAACTATTAACCTTATCCTCTGGCACATTGTTATCACAACATATTACACCCGGTTTGTGAGATCTGACAGAGAATTGTATCCATTGTGCTGTTTGTTGGTGTGGATCCATGTCCTGCGGAGTGGTGAAAAAGTGGACCTACTACTGTGATGTGCAATTTGGTGGGACATAGCATGGTGTATGTCATCTTCGCCTCCCTTAATACTTTTTTAATTTCAGTGAACTTGGCGCGTTGTCTTTGCACCTCCAGGGAGTAATAAGGATATATAGCAATATTTACATTTTCAAATAGTAGCTGGCCTTTGTTTCTTCGAAAAAAAGGATTTTGTCTCTGTCCCTTGCATTTAATAATCTGGCTATTAACGGGCAGGGACTCCAGGTGGTGGTGGTCGCATAGGAACACTGTGGGCTTGCTCTACCGAAAAGGTAGATGTGAGCGAGTCTTTACCAAACAGATCAGTAAGCCATTGTTGAATAAATGTTTCTGGAGACTCACCCTCCGAGGGCTCTGAGAGTGGTCTCCTTACATCCTCCAGCCCATATCTTTTGCATGTTGTGATGAATAATGGATAATTCCACCTTCACTTCCACTTTGGTAGCTATGAGCCCCGTGCATGCCTCTCTGCTGGATTTTATCTCGGAGAGTAGATCGGTTAGCGCTGGTTTTGCTGGATGTGCAGTGCTGGTGCATGCTGGAGTATACACCTGTTGCTCTGTACGAGGTCCGGCGCCATTTTGTTTCCCTTTGCGGGCATATATTCCGAGCTTTGCTACAGCTTCTGCCGCTGTGCCTTATTCTGCAACATAAGTACTCTCTGAGGCAGAGAATATTTCTCACGTGGTATAGGCTTCGTTTTCACATTTTTTTGAAGAGCTTTTAGGGCTGTGACAGACGGGGAGATTAGTCATCCCTTGTCGCGGGCGACTAATCTCCCCGAAATGCCATTCCCCCGGCTAGAAGGTAAATTGCCAGTGGGATGGCATGGGCCGCGCCGAAATAGCCAAAGTTTCCTCTCAAGGCAACTTTGGTGATTTCGGCAAATCGCTGCGCTGTGTATGCCATCCCACCGGCGATTTACATTCTAGCCGATGGGATGGCATTTCTGGGAGATAAGTCGCCCGCGACAAGGGACGACTAATCTCCCTGTCTGTCACAGCCCTTAGGTGTCACTGATGGGACCCAGACTAGCTAAGTTGTTGCACGTCATCTCAAATTGAGCTGGTAGCCACACCCCCCAGGCAAGGCTTTTTAATTACAGGTTTAATGACTGTTTATGGGAATGTGCCAGTAGAGAGAGGAAGGGAGATAAAGTAAGTAAGAGCTAGACTCATTTCCACCAATATAAGCCATAAATTGAAAGATCTAAATTGAAAAAATGAAAACAAAATGCAGAAAAGAAAATGAGAAACCTATGCATGCTGCCTGTGTGTGCCATAGTTTGCATGCCCTATGATGCCTGTTTATGCCATACTCTACCTGCCCTACCCTGCCTGTGTGTGCCATACTCTGCCTGCTCTACCCTGCCTGTGTGTGCCATACTCTGCCTGCCCTACCCTGCCTGTGTGTGCCATACTCTGCCTGCCCTATGCTGCCTGTGTGTGCCATACTCTGCCTGCCTTTTGCTTCCTGTGTGTGCCATACTCTGCCTTCCCTATGCTGCCTGTGTGTGCCATACTCTGCCTGCCCTATGCTGTCTGTGTGTGCCATACTCTGCCTGCCCTATGCTGTCTGTGTGTGCCATACTCTGCCTGCCCTATGTTGCCTGTGTGTGCCATACTCTGCCTGCCCTATGCTGCCTGTGTGTGCCATACTCTGCCTGCCCTATGCTGCCTGAAGGGGGTGAACCTGGCAGTGTTGTCTATGGATGGTGGATAAAGGGAAATCAACCTGCAGGTTTGTGGCCAACCTTGGTGTTATGGACCCACAGTAATTCAATAAAACAGAAAAGACTTGTGAAGTGTTTTTCTTGTGAAAGAAATGTAGCGGCACTAGGTGGGTACGGGAATCAGCATCACACCTCTACTCCTTCCTATACACGAGCGCACATACTTCTATACACACATATATATATAGTCCCAAGAAGTACAACACACAACAGGTCTTATGTAAGCAAAGATACGTTTTTTTTTAAATTTAATTTACAAACCCGATGTTTCGGTCACTGTCTGGGACCATTCTAAAGGGAAGGGCTGTATTCACAGTCACAGTGATCGGAATGTCAGGTTTGTATAAGACCTTATAAGACCTGTTTAGTGCTGTGTTTCATGGGACGATTACATTGTTTGTTACTAGTGTAGGGACCCATAGGGTTAATATGCCCTTATGGCTTTAAACCCTACTATTTCCTTCTTTATCCTGTTACTGGGAAAAGACCCATGTATCTAGTTTACTATTTGCATTCTGGGCCTTATTGGCTCATAGGTAGACCACTCCCTTTGCCCTCTAATATAGTGTTTAGCAAAGGGGTGGATCCTCCTCTTTGGCTGCATCTGTTGACTCAGGTGGCAGTTCCACTGAGCCTGGGATTGGGTCCCAGTAAGCCATCATACCCTAGAGAAACCATCTGGCTCTAGAGAAAGTTGGGGAACAGGGACCCCGTGAATGAGGAATAGCAAGCATTCTAGCACTTTCTAGAAACATGAGAATCAGGTTAGTTCCTATCCCTGATCCATAGTTGGCTGTTTGGGATCCTTAACAGCTAAGGTACACATCCTGAGGACCTGAGATACTTGTCCAGACTACTCTCCACAGTGGTGCCATGCTGCCTTTCCCTGCCCAGACTCTATAGAGGTGGGGTAAACCAGTGGACATTATTTCTTTCTATCCTCAGAGCTTTTGACTGCTATCTCCTCTGTGTGAGTATATGTAATAACCCTGTGGACTAATTATCTTGGACAATAAACAAGTTGATTTATGTTTTACTGCAAAAGAACCTCCTGTAGTTGCACTACACCCCAAGGATATTTCCACATAGCGAAAGCCCATCTGGTGTGTAGAGTCCTATGTACCCCATGCTCTAAAGCCAATCTAGCCGGTGTTGCCAAATAGGGGTTACACTAGCACCCAGGCAGTCAATATATATTTTAGTGTGAGTGCTCCTCCTTTGGGACTATTTATATATACATACTTTCTACAATAAGTTACAGGAGGGTAATACAGGGCATGGAGTCTTGGGTTGAGGTGAGAGTTATGGGTTACTGAACTCAAGCAACACGGCTTTATTACTTTCACAGGAGTACTTATATATCAGTTCAGCAGGATATAAACATTGTACAGGTGTCAGGCATATACTCATACTAATTACATCTTTGCACAATACTCTGCCCCTCAGAGTCAATCGGTACATAATGGATTAGTGCAACAATGATGGGTCACCCCCAGCTTTCCGAATCTCTCTGCAAGTGGAACCTAGCCAAACCCTATTTGTTCCTAAATCTGTACGTTTGGTCCCTACTCTGGGCATGAGTGTACCCAGGATCCTGATCCCACTAAATCTCCTCATTGGAGCTCAGACTTCTCAGCTATTGGGTCGCCACCTTTTTCTAATGGTAATACTGGTGTAGGCAGGCCGTGATGTAATTGGGGGTGAGGCTGTGATTTAAGTGGTGAGGAAATGGGTATACTGTGCAGGGAAAAGACAAGTGGGGCCAAGGGGCGGACTGGGTGAGGAAATGGATGGGGCAGAGGTGAGCCTATGATTATAAAGGCTGATCATCAGTGGAGAAGGTGAGAAAAGGGAGGGATTTATAGGGTAATACAAATTTACTGGCAAGTACATTGCTGGTAAATGTATAATACCAGAGCCAGCCCTGGTTAGGTGGCAACTCTACTCAACCAGATATCTCCGATACTATCTATCACACCAAGTGTGTTCTATGATTATATCCTAGTGCTGACTAGTCCCAGCGTAACCTAGCTTCCACTTCTTTCTCACCTCCCTGCTCAGGGGGGATTCTGCTGATGATCAGTCGCCTTGTCAACCCACCATACACACGTTGAATATGGCACAAAACCTAATTTCGTACAATAATATCGGTGTGTGTATGGGCACCTTAACCATCTAAATCCCTAGGGAACAGGTGGGGGCATTTTACCAGCCCCCTGCATTTGCTTATCTATTTAGGCAGTCTACTGTTCAGTTTCCAATATGGTTTCCAAACTGCTGTCTGTTTGCTGTGTTTGCACATAATAATCTCACTAAGGCTTTAATCATTCTTTAATGTTTGTGTTGAGAAACAATCTGTTTTTTAAGTGTGTGAATAATAACTGAAATGTAAAATATCTTCATTGTGTTTGTGCCTAACAGGAAACATCTAATATGGACAAAACCATTAACAAAAATCTATGGCCAATCAAATGGAAAAAACTATTGTTTGGTTTGGTATTTTTCTTTTTCGCTGCAATTGGATTCCTCTACCATTTCATAAATAGAACTCTGAGCACTGTAAGATCCATGGACCATTTCATGGTTCCGATCACGGTTCATCCCAGAATTGTTGGACACTTGTATCCTTATCTCATAGAGGAGCCATTGAGATGTAGAGGAGAAACCCCATTCTTAGTGCTGCTCATCCCTTCCATGCCCCAAGATGTTCTTGTCAGGGACGCCCTGAGGAAGACTTGGGCCAATGAAAGTTTAATCCCTGGAATCTCCATCAAAAGGATTTTCCTTCTGGGCAGGTCCTTTGTTAATGACATAGAAATATCTGTGGAACAAGAGAGTTCTACATTCCATGATATCGTCCAGCAGGATTTCCTGGACACCTATCGGAATCTGACCGTCAAAACACTGATGGGTATAGAGTGGGTTAGCCGTCTCTGCCCCCGAGCCAGCTATGTCATGGGATGAACCGTGATCGGAACCATGAAATGGTCCATGGCTCAGAGTTCTATTTATGAAATGGTAGAGGAATCCAATTGCAGCGAAAAAGAAAAATACCAAACCAAACAATAGTTTTTTCCATTTGATTGGCCATAGATTTTTGTGGACGCTGACATGTTCTTTAACCCTTGGTTCCTGGTGAGGCAGATCTTACAGCCGGAGAAGCCCCTCAAGCTGGAATTTTTCACAGGACTGGCAGTAAGTGGTGTGCCCTATAGTAACAAGGACAGCAAGTGGTATATACCATATGAAATGTACTCTAAAAGTTATTATCCTACCTACTGTTCCGGCACAGGCTATACCTTCTCCAGGGACTTGTCACCAAGGATATACAAAGAAGCAATGGGGTTGACCCTTTTTCCATTTGAGGATGTCTTTGTAGGTATCTGCTTAGAAAGGATGGGGGTTCAGATCTCCAAGCCTGGGGGCAAATGGTTTTCACAAGAAAGGGCAGAGTACAATAGGTGCCAATTTACCAAACTTGTTACTGATCATCATTATAGCCCAGACGAGTTGCTGAAGTTGTGGCCTGATTTCCTCAAGGCTCTGGGAGACTGTGCTGAATAGTAGGGTGACTTATAATGGCACCTTGAATGCCGGACATTGGACTGATAATATAACTTCTTAATTCCTTTTTTTTAAGTCATTCACTAAAAATAAATAAGAATTTCCTAGTTCCCTGTGTGTTTTGTGCTTATCAGAATACTTTTGGATGGGATTTCTTGAAAGGACTGCTAAACTCAACAGGGAACAATAGAAAGCCCCACTGCAGGCAATGGAGTCAGCTACAGTATGTGGTGACCTTAAAAAGTGTTCTTGAAATGTATAACTTCCAAACCAAGGGGTCACGCTTTATGATTTTTTAAAATTGCCCCGCCCCTACAAAGGAACAGCAAATAAAGGTCCCCCATCAGCTGCCACCTTGCCACTGTTCCTGGGCTGGAAATACAGTTGGAAGTCCTTTGGCCAGGCTTCCGGTAGCCGCCTGTGGCCTGTGCCATTGTGGATCTTTGCCTTCTCAGCCCAGGGGAAGCTGAGGGAGAAGCATTAGATGCAGTTTAGGAGATGGAGGGGGGGTCACTATTTAAAAAAAAAAATCATAATGGTAATAATCGTAAGGAAACAGGTAAATCCAGCTGCACGTGCCGCTCATAGGCACAATGCTTTCCATCTCAGAATGGAGCACAAGGAGTCATTCATGTCTCTGTATACAGAGCTGGAGGGGGGGGGTCACATGGCAGGTGGGGGGACACACACCCACCCTTTTATCTACATGCAGAATTGCTCAGAATGCCATACTAGGCACTTCTAATGCCATTCTAGGCACTTTGGCAATTTATATAAAAAAAATTTTTTAAAAAGCATCAGGACAGAACAGAAGGGGGCGCTCCAGTTACTCGTTTGTCTGTGTATCTGCAGACTACTCCTAATATCATAGAAATTATAAGTTATTGATGTAAATAATAATATTCACAGATGAGTATTTCACACTGAGCAATATAGGTAATATATAATTTAGTATATACCCCTTATTGTACAGGGTACCTTTCCCCCAAAGTTAATATGCTCAAAAGGAACAAAGTTTACACAGCACTTAACAAATTAGTGGTGTATGATATTTTTTTTTAAATTATATTCTAAAATTCTTTTTTAAAAAGAAGGGAGGTCCAAACTGTCAAGTCTGAAACTGATGGTGAATCTCTTCCTTTTACCTAGGGTTACCACACGCGTTAAGTCTAAAACAACTGGACTCTTCAGAGTTTTTTTCTTGAAAACGTTTCACCACTCATCCGAGCGGCTTCTTCAGTTCAAATGACTGGTAGGGAATTCCCCGGCATTTAAACCCTTGATGGTAATACAGTCACAGACAGCCAATCACAATGGTTCCATTGAACTTATTCAGTTAGGTGTTGGCTGAAACTGACAGGTGTAAGAAGGTATGATCCTCATTGATGCAGGGGTTAATCTTTCAATTAAAAAGTACATTACTGGAAGTGTTGCTGGAACATCAGAATTTTCAACATTCTAGTGTTTTTCAAACCCAGCAACACTCTGAGACAGAAGCTGGTGCACCCTAAAGACCCTACACCCAAGCACATGAAAAGTAATGTGGTCTATGCTGTCCAGTGTAGTGAAGAGTGCTCTGACTTATATATTGGGGAGACAAAACAACCTCTCTGTAAGAGAATGGCCCAACACAGGAGGGCAAACTCCTCAGGCCAACACTCAGCAGTCTGTCTACACTTTAAGGAAAAAGGGACACTCCTTTGAGGACAGTAACGTACTTATTTTGGACCAAAAGGACAGATGGTTTGAAAGAGGTGTGAAAGAGGCCAGTAGACACTTTGCTGGAGGAATGGGTGATTGAGGAGATCCTGCGGAAGGAAAAGATGCCTCTTAGTTGCCTCACCAACCTGGATGAGGTGAGATGTAAGCAAGACTGGGACTACAATAGGTCCATTGAACGAGAATGGTGGTATGTGGGAAAGGATCAGTGGGTAGAGAAACCCCATCCAAAATATTACATATCCTATGAGGATACCGAGGCCAAATCCCTCCACACGGTGTGATTGTTATTTGTGGAAATGATGATTATCCGGTAAACTGCCTTGGTTCCTCCTCTGTTGTTACCCTGTGGGAGTTAAGTTCCAAGAGACTGGAATCTAAAGTACCTGCAATACAGAATGGGCCTGTTTTTAAGACAATATACCATTAAAGTAGCATTAACATAATTCACAAAGCCTTGAATTCTCAGTGACAAAATCGGTATGTTTTTCATCAAATGTGAGCCTAAAAAACTGCAAATAATATGGAATTTGCATTGTAGACCCACCAGTAGGTGTGTAATGTAGCATTCACAACAGTATAACTAGTCTGCATATAACAGGGATCCCCAACCCCTAAACCACACTTAGATATAAGAAGTGTTGGGGAGCAGGAATAAAGTTCTTTGGGGGTGCCAAATAAGGGCTGTGATTGGCTATTTGGTAGCCCCATGTGGCCTGCTGGAAGCTCTGATTGGAGTAAAACTGAGTCTCTGAGCTTCCAACACTTGTCTCCAGGCCAGAAATGTTAAAATGGCACCTACTGTGAGTCCCTGGAAGTGACATCATTACCTGTGAGCTAATTTAACCTACCTTCTCCTATGGTTCTGCAGGGCTATAGAGGACTTTGGCTTTATCAACTGATATCGGACACAAGGGCCATGGGTATGGGCTAGTGATAACAACGCCTGAATCCAGTAAGTATGATTCCTCAGTATCCACTGTGTGTCTTAGGGATATATCTTTCTTTTTAGAGATTCCATTCATATCTGGTGGGCTTTGGTGTGAGTGCAGTTGTAGTTCAACTACGGAGTTTGGTTGGCAGCTTAGTCCCCATCCTCACAACATCTACACCCACTGCTATACTTTATTTTTATGTTGTGACATGGTCCAACACATATTCTTGCAAAAGGCCAGGTGGGCCAAATCATGTCAGAGCAACAGAGGGTACATTATTTATTATAATGCACATGTTTCAGTGAGTCATGTAACAGGAATTACATCACTAACAAGGCTGCAGTGTCTTTTGTGGGTTTTTTTCTGCAGCACTATATGACATTGGATTTTTAGGCATCAGTAAGCCCTTTATTGAAGCCCGTGTGCTTTAGTCACCCAAGTGCAAAAAAGTGCTCACTATAAAGTGCCACACAGAGCATAAGGGTGCAATGCCTTAGCCTAGAAAGAGGCTAAGTCCAAAACATCCAGGTCCACATGGCCAAAAGGCGCAAAAATGGTCCTGAATCTTTGCCGAAGCTCAGGGGAACCCCTTTATTCCCGACCTCCCCGGCCAAAAGGCCCGCAGGAAGCAAGGGTCTTCGAATCCCCTTTGCCGCAAGGCTAGGGGGATCCCTTTATCCATTCCCCTCCCAGCCGAAGCAGAGAAGGGGTCAGGGTACAAGTGGACCTCCGAAGAGGCTCCCGGAGCAGTATGTGCCCTCTCTGGGGCCAGGAAATCGTGCAAAAATACCCGGAGGCTATTGCACCGAAATCCAAAAAGTGCTAAAAAAGTGGACATTATCGGGCTAATTATGCGTATATCTAAAAGAATTTAAGTCTCCTTATTAGTAACAGGAGGAGTCTTAAATAATATATGCCCAACTCTGAATTCGAAATCGAGCTTTCCCAATCAATTGGTACAAAGGTGAGAAATCATGACAATTATTTAATAAAATAATTAATTTATTTAAATATGAATATGACAAAAAAAAATGAAATTATTACTTCTTATAAAAATCCACTAAACACTCCCTGATATACAATCAATAATTAATCAAAAGGAACATTGACCAATAGATATTATTCAATAAATGGCAAGCATCCACAAGATAATATATATATACGTTCACTTTTTAATACTTAATAACAAGGTATTATATATATTAGAGTCAAAGGAAGAGTAGATAACTGATTCTGAGGTATTAAGGAATTCTATCCTTAAATGTTCTTATTTCTCCATTAAATCGTTAACTTGGATATCATATATATATATATGTTAATGAAAAAGAAAAATGGACCCAAATTAAACAGATTATTCCCAGTTTGCAATTCTGGGAAAGTCAATGTTTAGGGTAAGACTATAATACACATAGGAATAATAAATATCCAAGCATACAACTTAATCGAGAAAAAGTATAACAAAAATGTCTATGAAGATTCTCATTCATCCAGGCCATGATATACAGTATCTAGTCGAATTAAGTCTAAAACAACTGGACTTTTCTGAGTTTTTCTTGAAAACGTTTCACCACTCATCCGAGCGGCTTCTTCAGTTCAAATGACTGGTAGGGAATTCCCCGGTATTTAAACTCTTGATGGTAGTACAGTCACAGACATCCAATCACAATGGTTCCATTGAACTTGTTCAGTTAGGTGTTAGCTGAAACTGACAGGTGTAAGAAGGTATGATCCAATCACAATGGTACCAAGATTCTCATTGATGAAGGTGTTAATCCTTTAAAGTACATGACTGGAAGTGTGAACTGTTGTGAAACTGCCGGGGTAAGGATGTCAACGCGCCATTGTATGTTGGTGACAAGCGGTGTCTCAGGCCCCCTCCTCTCCTTTCTCCCTACTCGAGAGTCTTCTCAGTTCCTTTCTTTCTTTTTTCTCCCTCTTTTTTTTTCTTCTTTTAACTTATCCTTCATCTCTATCTAAAACTCCACCTCTGGGATTTATCAACTAGCCAACTGGCATTAAAGGGTAGTCTTTAAAGTTAAACTATCACCAGTTGATCTAAATATTTGTTACAGTGACCTCTGAACCCGTGATGTCCTCCCCCATCTGTAGATGGCACCGTTTCCTCAAATATTGTGGCCTGAGAAATATTCAGAAAATATAAAATAACTTTTGACCTTCCTTAATTCGATGTTACACACTATTGTTGACATTGCTCCAGACTAGAACAATGCTGTGTACCTACTTAATACCTTCAGTACACATACAATATACTTGTGAACACACTAGCCATTCAAAATTGGTCTGTCCTTGATTAATTATTACCCTCTCAACAGGTGTGCTCTATATTGTGGATAGTTTGTAAAATCCTTCAAGGTGTTCTCATCTTATTCACACAGACACCAAGGATTATACAACCTTTGATATTTGCTTTAACCCAAAGGTTATACATCTGGGCTAGTAATCTGATACAAACCTCCTTTTCAGAAAAGCAGTTTCTTACCAACTAAATAAAACATTCATTATTCATCCCTATATGATTCATCAAATATCCATAATATCAATCATGAATATGTATTCTATTAAGTAAAATAATCATATGTTATCATTAATAAACCGGAACATTCTTATAATTAATAATCATCTTATTTGAAAATCCGACAACATAGGTGCTTTAGGAGAATAAATAGAAGCATAAAATTCATGGTAAAATTCATTAAAAAAGTGGCTTAAAAAGCCCCAGCGGGTTATAAAAATTCTCTTGCCCCTACCAAAAGGTCTGCGGCTAAAGAGCAGTGGGCAAAAGAAAAGTGCCAGCGCTCCAGCGAAGTGTTCATCTGGCACCCAGGGGGGCAAATGCCGGGGCGCTATCACGGTAAGCCCTTCCTAATCTGATAACAATATCCCATTAAACTATATGCAAAAGATCCTTTACACTGCAAGGGAATATTATTAGAGCAGACGGGCTAGCAATCCGCCCGGGGAGATCAGCTGGTTGTAGTCGCCCAATCAGCCTTAGTTACTGGCATTGTTACAGAGACACAAGGCAGCGGCGCAATGGGAGCCGGCTGAGACCATTACTGAGGGGCCAACGCTGGTCGGCTGCAAGCAGCTTCCCCCGGAATATAAGGTAGATATTCCCTGTGCCATGTGGCTCGCTGGTACGGTAATAATCACCCTATTAATTAGTCTCTCGGGAGGGATATTTGTCACTAAGGGAGGAGAAGTAGCAGGGAAGCATAGAGGGAACTTGTTTTCTTTCTCATTTATCTCTGCAACTTAAGGTAACACAATAATTAGGGGCTGCAGTACAAGCAACAGGAAAACCACACGAGTGTGGAACTGACGTGGGGGGGTCCAAGCTTGGGGCGTGGGATGCTGTGAGCCTTAAAGGAGCAGTTCACCTTGGAGTTAACTTTTCGTGTGCTATAGACGTCTAAGCAACTTTTCAAGTGGTCATTATTTATTTCTTATTTCTATTTGCCTTTTTCTTCTAACTTTTGGCACCTCCTTCCTTCCTTACGATGATTCTGCACCTAGGCACTTTTTCTGTCGTGCGTTTCTATGGGTTATATGTTTCTCTTTAGAGATTTCATTCCTAGCTGGTGGGCTTTGGTGTGAGCGCAGTTGTTTGGTTGGCAGCTCGGTCCCCATCCTCTTTAATTGTTGGATTGGCTGCTACCACATTAGGAGCCAATATTGTTTGGCTAATAGTTTGCATGTTATCATGCTGTCATTAGCTATGGCTCTTGGTCTGGGTGGCCTTTGGCTATTGCCCTTGGCTAATGTAACCTCTGGCTTTGGCTGTGGCCCTTGGCTAATGTAACCTCTGGCTTTGGCTATGACCCTTGGCTAATGTAACCACAGGCTTTGGTTATGGCCCTTGGCTAATGTAACCACAGGCTTTGTCTATGGCCCTTGGCTAATGTAACCACAGGCTTTGGCTATGGCCCTTGGCTAATGTAACCACAGGCTTTGTCTATGGCCCTTGGCTAATGTAACCACAGGCTTTGGTTATGGCCCTTGGCTAATGTAACCTCTGGCTTTGGCTATGGCCCTTGGCTAATGTAACCTCTGGCTTTGGCTATGGCCCTTGGCTAATGTAACCACTGGCTTTGGCTATGGCCCTTGGTTAATGTAACCACTGTATTTAGCTATGACCCTTGGCTCAGCATGAAAACTGATAAACTGCAGGTATAGGTAAGGATGCTTAATCTTGTTCATATTTTGTTATATACACCTTATGTGTTTGTGAGGCAACATGTATAAGATTTCTGTATTATTTCAAAGCATCTCACCTGTGTCGCCTATAAAGGGGCACCCACAATGTGGGGGGACTTGTGGTGTTCCTTTATACAGGGCTATTTGCTTTATAGGCAGTCTACTGCTCAGTTTCCAATCAGGTTTCAAACTGCTGTCTGGTTGCTGTGTTTGTGCATAATAATCTCTGAATAATAACTGAAATGAAAAATATTTTTATTGTTTTTGTGTCTAACAGGAAACATCTAATATGGACAAGTATTAACAGAAATGTATGGTCAATCAAACTGAAAATACTAAAGTACTGCTTGCTCTTATTTTTTTTGGGTACAATGGGACTCCTTTACCATTTCATAAATGGAACTCCAAGTATAGTGCATCCCAGAACTGTGGGACCCTTGTACCCTTATCTCATAGAGGAGCCATTACAATGTAGAGGAGAAGCCCCATTCTTAGTGCTGCTCATCCCTTCCATGCCCCAAGATGTTCTTGTCAGGGACGCCCTGAGGAAGACTTGGGCCAATGAAAGTTTAATCCCTGGAATCTCCATTAAAAGGATTTTCCTTCTGGGCAGGTCCTTTGTTAATGACACAGAAATATCTGTGGAACAAGAGAGTTCTACATTCCATGATATCGTCCAACAGGATTTCCTGGACACCTACCGGAATCTGACCGTCAAAACACTGATGGGTATAGAGTGGGTTAGCCGTCTCTGCCCCCGAGCCAGCTATGTCATGAAGGTGGACGCTGACATGTTCTTCAACCCTTGGTTCCTGGTGAGGCGGATCTTACAGCCGGAGAAGCCTCTCAAGCTGGAATTTTTCACAGGACTGGCAGTAAGAGCTGTGCCCTTCAGGAACAAAGACAGCAAGTGGTATATACCATATGAAATGTACCCTAAAAGTTATTATCCTACCTACTGTTCTGGCACAGGCTATGTCTTCTCTGGGGACTTGTCACCAAGGATATACAAAGAAGCAATGGGGTTGACCCTTTTGCCATTTGAGGATGTCTTTGTAGGTATCTGCTTAGAAAGGATGGGGGTTCAGATCTCCGAGCCTGGGGGCAATTGGTTTGTAGGAGAAAGGGCAGAGTACAATAGGTGCCAATTTACCAAGCTTGTTACTGATCATCATTACAGCCCAGACGAGTTGCTGAAGTTGTGGCCTGATTTCCTCAAGGCTCTGGGAGACTGTGCTGAATAGTAGGGTGGCTTATAATGGCACCTTGAATGAAGGACAACAGTGGACTGATAATACCATTTCTTAATCCCTTTTTTCAAGTTGTTCATTAAAAATAAACAAGAATTTCCTAGGTCCCCATCAGGGCCTTTTAATGCCTTGGCAGGCCCTGGGATCCAACTGGTAGGCCTTCACCATCCTGCTGCATGCAGCATTTTTTTTTCTTAAACCACGTCTACTTTTTGCCACACCCCTAAATGATACCCATTTTACCAAAACATAACCCAGGTGAGCCAATATAATTACTGCATATTAACCACAGATGTGCCAATATAATCCCTAAGTAAAATGGATAACGGACATATAAACCCTAGATGTACCAGTATAATTACTACAAAAAAATCAATAATCAGCATATTAACCCCAGATGTGCAAGTATAATTACTTCAGAAAATAGATAATCAGCATATTAACCCCATCCGTGCCAGTATAATCACTGTAGAAATGGCCAATGAGCCAATAATCACAGACAAGAAAGTAAGTTCATCAAAAAATGGTCAAGGAAGACTCCATTAAGTCCAGCTGTGCCAATAAGACAACTGAAAAATGACCAAAGGCTGTAATGGCTCTCTGTGCCTGAGCTCTATCGATGACAGTCCAAGTGCTCTGTAAAGTACTGGCCCTTCAAAGGAACATCAAATAATGGTCTTCACTCACTTTACTGCTGCGCTGCAAGTTGGAGTGATATCCCCTCCACCTCCCAGCAGCCGATCTGCAGAACAATGGGAAGGGAACAAGATATCAGCTCCCAGTAGGTATCAGAATAGCACTCAATAGTAAGAAATCCAAGTCCGGCTTGGGACTCCTCCAGTTACATGGGAGTAGGAGAAACAATAGGTTAGCTGAAAGCAGTTCTAATGTGTAGCGCTGGCTGAAAGCTCAGACTCAGGCACAATGCACTGAGATGGCGCCTACACACCAATATTACAGCTACAAATACATTTGTTGGTTCAAGAATAAAAGTTTAAATGGCAGAGGGAATTATTTGCTGTGTAACAGTGTCATTTAGAAATAAATGACATGACAGAATCCCTTTAAAAAAAAAAAATGCAACAAGACAAGAACAACAGGGGGCAGTGCACTACTACTATCATAGGAATGATAAAAATAGTTCATGTAAATGGCAACATTTACAGAGGAGCAAACTAAACAACTTTACATTAAGTAATATGGGTAATATATAATGTAATATATGTCCCTGGTAAGTACAGGTGCACCCCAATATTGAACTCAGTGCAAGACACAGAATTTAGGCTGTATTTGTAGATTGTAAGCTCTTTTGGGCAGGGCTCCCTTCACCTCTTGTATCGGTTATTGATTGCTTTATATGTTACTCTGTATGCCCAATGTATGTAACCCACTTATTGTACAGCGCTGCGGAATATGTTGGCGCTTTATAAATAAATGTTAATAATAATAATAATAATAATAATGAAGCACAAAATGCGTAAGGCACTAAAGATGTTTTTAAATGTTTTTGTTTTTTACATGCTGTAACCTACGTGACTTCTTGAGTGCTTAACCCCTTCTTTGTGTTGGTAAATCTGTTGATTGCTCATTGCCGCAACTGTTGCTATGAGGTTCCAAACAGTCAAGTCAGATTTTGTCAGTACAGGTATAGGACCCATTATCCAGAATGCTCGGGACCAAGGGTATTCTGGATAAGGGGTCTTTCTGTAATTTGGAACTCCATACCTTAAGTCTACTAAGAAATCAATAAAACGTTAACAGGATTGTTTTGTATCCAATAATGATTATTTATATCTTAGTTGGGATCAAGTACAGGTACTGTTTTATTATTACAGAGAAAAGGGAATCATTTAACCATGAAATAAACCCAATAGGGCTGTTCTGCCCCAATAAGGGGTAATTATATCTTAGTTGGGATCAAGTACAGGTACTGTTTTATTATTACAGAGAAAAGAGAATCATTTAACCATTAAATAAACCCAATAGGGCTGTTCTGCCCCAATAAGGGGTAATTATATCTTAGTTGGGATCAAGTACAAGTACTATTTTATTATTACAGAGAAAAGGGAATCATTTAACCATTAAATAAACCCAATAGGGCTGTTCTGCCCCCAATAAGGGGTAATTATATCTTAGTTGGGATCAAGTACAAGTACTATTTTATTATTACAGAGAAAAGGGAATCATTTAACCATTAAATAAACCCAATAGGGCTGTTCTGCCCCAATAAGGGGTAATTATATCTTAGTTGGGATCAAGTACAGGTACTGTTTTATTATTACAGAGAAAAGGGAATCATTTAACCATTAAATAAACCCAATAGGGCTGTTCTGCCCCAATAAGGGGTAATTATATCTTAGTTGGGATCAAGTACAGGTACTGTTTTATTATTACAGAGAAAAGGGAATCATTTAACCATTAAATAAACCCAATAGGGCTGTTCTGCCCCCAATAAGGGGTAATTATATCTTAGTTGGGATCAAGTACAGGTACTGTTTTATTATTACAGAGAAAAAGGAAATCAGTTTTCAAATTCTGAATTATTTGATTAAAATGGAGTCTATGGGAGACGGGTTTTCCGTAATTCCAAGCTTTCCGGATAACGGGTTTCTGGATAAGGGATCCCATACCTGTAATAATAATAATGAAGCACAAAATGCGTAAGTCACTGAAGATGTTTTTAAATGTTTTTGTTTTTTTTTACATGCTGTAACCTACGTGAGTTCTTGAGTGCTTAACCCCTTCTTTGTGTTGGTAAATTAGTTGATTACTCATTGCCGCCACTGTTGCTATGAGGTTCCAAACAGTCAAGTCTGATTTTGTCAGTATATCCTCCAGTTTCAGTGAATACCCTTTTGTATCTATGGTTGCCAACTGGCTGGTAAAATAGTTGCTCGATGCCAATGTTATTAATAGGAAAATCTACTTGTACTCACAGCTGCTCACATGAACCAGATGATTTTTCACACATAAATCACTAACAGACACCTCTTTTGTTTCCAAATTTCAATTTGCATTTGTCATGTGACTGATAGCAAAACCTATGAATGACCAAGCAGACCGGAGGATTGTTGGAGCGCCTCCTGGAACATCATGGATCCTCCTTCTGAATAACAACCCAGGCCCAGGGGCAGAGAAGGGCATCCAAGTGGCATTTAGACTATGGATGCCTGAGCAGCGTCAGACTGGGCCGCCAGGGGACCCGATCCCCACAGGGTGCTCCAATGATCCGTCGGGGGTTGGGGGCCCCTGCAGCGGGGAGGGGTGTGAAGTTGGCAGGGACCATCATTGGGGGTTGCAGGGGCCCCTGAGGCAGAAGCCCCGGTGGGCCCTACACTCCCCAGTTCGACCCTGTGCCTGAGTATGCATTTTCACCCCAAATCCATTTTGCACACTCAGTGCCTTTTGGTGAAGATACAGAGGCCTGTGTTTATACGCGGCCAAGAATCAGCCACGTCTGGGTTATTAAATAGTTCAATCTGATTTTGTCTGTCTAGCCCTTCTGTTGAAATGTTCATTACAATAAATGTGCGTTTCCAGACATATTTGTTTTCTTTCTATGAGGACGTGAGCAGAAGCCTCAACATTGGGGTGGCAGTGGATGTGATCTAAATAGACATTGCTAAAGCATTTCATACAGGTTACTGATTAAGGAAATTGCCCTGGAACATAATATTACTTGGATAGACTGGGGGGTTAATGAGGATAACTGGTGTTCCAACAGTTCATAGTTATTGTATTATGTAAAATGCATGCTAGTATTTATGCCGCCATGGGAACAAGAATCACACCAAGTTACGCCAATCAAATTTGGAATTTTGAAATGCGTTAGCCACGAGTAACCATTATCCCCCATGGCTAAGAAACATAGAATGCCAATGTGGCCTTCAATATGTGGGAAAGACCAATAGGCAACTGAGGGACAGGATTAAGGAACATATTGGTAATAAACTAAAAGGTTTGGCGACACATAGGGGAACATTTACTGAAATTCGTTTTTTTCTGGCTTTGAAAGTCGTATAAACTCCACATGGTATAAATTTGAATTCGACTCGATCGTAAGAAAACTTCGAGTTTATTTTTCCCAAACAGGAATTGCTCCAGCGGCCATTTTAGGAGCATTGGTACTCATTGTTGGAAAACAATAATGTGTTTAAATTTCACTTGAAACTGGGTGAAATAGAAGACAATGAGGGGATTAACTTCCCCTTGAAGCTGGGTGAAATAGAAAACAATGAGGGGATTAACTTCCCCTTGAAGCTGGGTGAAAAAGAAAACAATGAGGGGAATAACTTTCCCTTGAAGCTGGGTGAAATAGAAAACAATGAGAGGATTACCTTCCCCTTGAAGCTGGGTGAAATAGAAAACAATGAGGGGATTAACTTTCCCTTGAAGCTGGGTGAAATAGAAAACAATGAGAGGATTAACTTCCCCTTGAAGCTGGGTGAAATAGAAAACAATGAGGGGATTAACTTTCCCTTGAAGCTGGGTGAAATAGAAAACAATGAGAGGATTAACTTCCCCTTGAAGCTGGGTGAAATAGAAAACAATGAGGGGATTACCTTCCCCTTGAAGCTGGGTGAAATAGAAAACAATGAGGGGATTAACTTTCCCTTGAAGCTGGGTGAAATAGAAAACAATGAGTGGATTAACTTCCCCTTGAAGCTGGGTGAAATAGAAAACAATGAGGGGATTAACTTTCCCTTGAAGCTGGGTGAAATAGAAAACAATGAGAGGATTACCTTCCCCTTGAAGCTGGGTGAAATAGAAAACAATGAGTGGATTAACTTCCCCTTGAAGCTGGGTGAAATAGAAAACAATGAGAGGATTAATTTCCCCTTGAAGCTGGGTGAAATAGAAAATAATGAGGGGATTAACTTCCCCTTGAAGCTGGGTGAAATAGAAAACAATGAGGGGATTAATTTCCCCTTGAAGCTGGGTGAAATAGAAAATAATGAGGGGATTAACTTCCCCTTGAAGCTGGGTGAAATAGAAAACAATGAGAGGATTAATTTCCCCTTAAAGCTGGGTGAAATAGAAAACAATGAGAGGATTAACTTCCCCTTGAAGCTGGGTGAAATAGAAAACAATGAGGGGATTAACTTCTCCTTGAAAATGTGTCAAGGACAGGCTGTCACTGACTGTTCTAAACCTCCATAGGATTCATTGTTACTCGACTAGTGATGAGCGTATGTTTAATTGCTTATGCTTTTATATGCGTACATTTTATTAGGTTGCCACCTAGTGGCCAAGGTTACATATGGGGTTGTCACCTTTTTTTGGCATTAATACCGTCCTTTGGGATAGGGGACGGTCAGTGAAGTCACTTTGGACAGAGTAATGGGCAGGCTTAGCGGGAAAATGGGTGGGCTTGGTGTGGAAATGGGCGGGGAAAGGGAGGGATCTCGGCTCATTTTCATAGAAAATTCTGGGAGGGTTTTTCCTTCTATGATTTTTCCAGTAATCTTGTTACAACTGTTACAGCTGGTAATGATTAAGGGACACTGGGTTTGGTCTGGGACATCAATAGTTAATGGGGTTATGGCCACAGGGTGGTGCATAAGACTATAAAAAGGGATGCAGCCATGTGCTGAGGGAGATTGAGTGTGGGGATTTCCTCTGGACAGAGGTGCTCTATTTAGTAGGGTTTAGATAGTAGTTTCTGAGTTATAGGACACTCTAGGAGTGCCATGTAGGGAGTGGCATTAAGAATGGGCCGACATTGCCCCTCCAGGAGTGTAGAAGAGTTAAGACCCCCCAGCATTACATCAGCTGGAAGACCGGGGCATACAGTGGTTAGGCAAGAGGGAGAAAGTCCCTATTAGATGGGAGAACCCTGATAAGGAGTGCCTGGGCGTGAGTACCGGGGGTGAGTCTTTGTGGAGGGTCTGCCTAGCGTGAGTACCGGGGAGAGCCCTTTG